>NC_056731.1:1185514464-1185526964 GCF_019279795.1 Protopterus annectens | reverse complement strand
TGGAAAATGGTCTCATATCAGTCCATTTACCTGTTTAATAAACACAGTAAATAAAAGTAAATAACCCCCCCAAACTCCTTTGTGTTCCAATCCTATTCACAAACCCAGTACCCTAAAATTAAATCCCTTGGTTGTTCCCTAAACCTTAATTCCCTGATTCCTCTCTAACCCTGAACCTCCTTCTCACTCTCTAACCATAATCCCAAATCTCTTCTCTAACCCTAAAATTATCATTTGCTCCCTAATCATAAATTACGCAATTGCTTGCTAAACTTAAATTATCTGATCACTCCCTAACCAAAAACTCTTTTTCACTCCCTAACCCTAAAGTTCCCAGTCACAGCCTAAACCAAAAATTCCTAATGACTTCCTAAACAAATTCTTTGATTTGTAACACTAAAACTCCATCTCTCTCCCTAAACTAATTCATAACCCGTCTCCCTAACCCTAAACCTAAATCCTGCAGTCCTTCTCATTCCAACCCTTCAGTCAATCCCAAACTCTTTTTATATGCCTTATCCTCTACTGCATCTAATTGATGATGCACATTCTCATTTGAGTACACGATCACTCCATTCTGTTCAGCATTTCTGAAACCTGTTATTTAAATGGCATCATGGTGATCAGCTGGGTATACACAAGCTCAACATACTCAAATCCAAACACCTGTAATCTTTTCGCATACTCCTTCATGAGACCAGAAATGTGCCACAAATCAAACTTCACTGCTTGTAAGCTTCTCATTACTTACTTAACATTTAGCCAAATTAACTTGTTATCCTCTGTCAAACGATGCTGCAGTGGTTGACATTCCTCTTGATTTTCATCATTATAAATCTTCTCCTGTGTGACAATGTGAGGTATTGCTAGCTATGCTAGGAGAAGTAGGGCAGTGGATGTGTAACATATGCCAACACAGCTAGCTGGAATTTAGTAAAGAATTATATGTCATTTGTATATCACACTACTTTGTACAAATGCTTGTGGTGAAAATGGATTTGTAAAGTTGCTTGTGTTAACAATGTACCAACAGTGGGTCCTATATATATATATATATATATATATATATATATATATATATATATATATGTACATATATATATATATATATATATATGTTAACAGATGATACTGGAAGAGAAGAGGTTAAGCTCACCTCAAGCTAACTTTGTTAAATAGTACGAAATTAAATTACTGGGCCTAGGCCATAAATATGTTATCTCACAGTTTTGAATGAAGCTGGAGATGCAATATCTGTAAGATGCATGGCTTGTTAGTCTCAGCAGAAGGAGTAGAAGTTTGTAATTATTGTATGACTTCCAGAAGCTGCACCAGATCTGAGCAATGCTCTTCTGTGTGTATTACTGACATGTAGGTGCTAAGTCCTAGCAGTTTCTAGCAATAGGGTGTGCATGGGAACCAGAAGTCAGATGACCAGATGTATGTGATGTCATTTGGTACAGAAATAATGTTTTAATACTAGGTGAGACAGATGTCACAGGACAGTCTGTTTCTTGGAACCTGACACAGAAGGATCCTTCACCTACTTCATCTTGCCTTGCTCTATAAAGTAAGTAGGAACAGTGATGCTCTAGATCATTCAAGAAAATATAGTGAGAATAGTTAAGTATTTTTAACTGTATGAATCTTTCAAGCTGTGTTGTTTTTAGTATTTCCTGTGATTGAAACACTGTTGTTTACTGTAGGTAGATATTCTGTATTGTCATGTTCTTTTATTATTTATTATTCAATATATTTAAACTTTTCATTGTGGCTGGTCCTTTAGATAATGTTTTAACCTTTGAGAGCACTTATATCTATTGGTGACAGTGTGGCCACTCCTGAAGCCTGCCTGTTTGGTCAACATTACCATTTGTATTAATATTAATTTCACTCAGTATAATCAGGTACCCTTGCAAGAGCCTTAGGTAGCTGGCTTTGTAGTGCCTGGTGGCAGTGATAACTACCTTATAGTCCAGGCTGAAGGGGTCAAGCGGGTAAATCTTTGCCAGCCTTTTCCAGGGGTGTGTGTGTGTGTGTGTGTGTGTGTGTGTGTGTGTGTGTGTGTGTGTGTGTGTGTGTGTGTGTGTGTGTGTGTCAGCTACTTGGAGCAGGGACACAAAGCACTGGTTTCACAGAGAGGGTGCTGGAGAACTTAGCTTGGACACTCAGCTGAGGAATTAACCCTACAGCTGTGCTAGTAGGGAGACTTATTGGGGCCTTGGACACAGACAGATATAAAGAAATCCAGACCCTGGGTTGACAGTGTTCCCTGTGTGCTCTTAAGGGAAATTGAACTTGATGCAGAGAAGTCTGCATATAGAAATACAGAGTGCATCCATTTGTATTCAAAGTGAACGGCCATCTCGAGTGTCAGTGGTGAGGATTCAGGCTGTTTGATTACTGGCCCAGAGTGGGGACATCGCATCCTGCACAGTCATATTTTTACAGAAAATTTTCAGGTTTCTGCAATCATTTAAATAGTTGGATCTTTACACCCTATAATTTCTATCAACTTGCCTTATTTTAATCATCAACAAATAAGTTGAACTGCAGTGTAATAGTGTTGCCACCTGTCCCTCTTTATGCAGGTCATTCCCTGTTTGGGTAGTTACATGCTGTGAAAAATATATGAAAAATGGCAAGTATCCTAAGATTTTAAGGCAAAAATGTTTCCCATATTTCCTCTGATAGTTGCACAAAACAACTATTCTGTACCAGAAACATTTTATAATTATATCAAATAATTGAAACAACTCAAAATTCTTTAAGACTGAGCTTTTCATTTTGACAAAAAAGTGAAATCAGATCCCTTCCACTGGCTGTGGACAAGGTTTGTCCTGCAATATCTCACATTGCTTTTAAAATTGTCCCACTTTGAGCATCTGAAAAGTTAGCAAGCCTACAATATAAGAAGCTAACAGAAGAGACATCCATACTCAATAAGCACTGCCCACTTCCTTGACTACTTGTCTACACTTGACAAATGGTCAAGTAGCCCAAAACTTGAGCACCCTAATGAGACATATTAAAAGAGACAAGAGTGAGATCTTGTCCTTCACTTCATGTCTATGAAAATGTGCATTCCTTCAGCTAAAGGAGGCCACCATGCGAGATGAGTTCAGGTTCAAGAACGTTTCTTGGCTCAGTATGTGTAAGAGGGATATTACACAAGCTAAGCCCCACCCTAATTCCATTCCCTTCAAGCATATAATATAATGAATCCCAAAGCCTTTTGAAGGAAAATTTTGCCTTTACCTGTTAAGGTTGTTGTGGGTGTAGAGTCAGGAAGAACTTGTCAGTTGTGTGAATATTCATTTTCCTACTCATGTGAATGACCTAACCAACAGTTCTGCTATGAACTTTAAATGAAAAAAGGAACAGACCCTCCTGCATGTAAATGTTGAATTTTAATTCCATCTAGTGTCAGTACTATAAGGAAACTGGTGAAACACCACACTGTCTACCATTGAATTACCTGAGATTAAACACTAATATTATTCCCTGTTTCTTACTTATAACAGGTCAATAAAATCAGTGACCCTCACCTTTGTAAATGGGATTCACTGTTATACCATTTAACAGACATGTGTGAGGACAGTAGATTATATATTGTCAGTCCCATTTCACTATAATGGTCTTTATCTAAGTTACCCTCATATAGCCTACATTGACAGATATGGATACTTAATTGACACATGGTGCCATTTCCATAAACTAAATTACAAAACCCTGAAAATCTCTAATGGAGTTTTTTTTATTTGAGCCTTTTCTTGGATTTTTTAAAACTGTTTTACCTTGTCAGTTGTGTGGCACGGAGCAGTAAAGCTCTGACTTTGACCCTTATGATCCAAGATCAACTATTGACCCTTAAGGCCCAGGATTGACTAGCAATTCATATGTATATGACCGAGTAATGTACTGTGAGAGTGAGCAGCTGCTATCCACTCACAATCCTTGGAGGAGTGAGGCAGCAAGGCCTGATTGTTGTATCCCATTGGAGGCAGGGGGGATCACAAAAGATTCACCAGAAGCATTTGTCTATGGTTGATATCTGCATATCAAATGCCATAGCTGGTAACCAGAGTTAGGCATACATAGTAGTGACACGTGCAGTAGGATGATATTATTGCCGTGCCTGCCACATACCACTGGGCGACATCTCCTCTTGCCCTGAAGGCTGTTGCTGCCTACATACAGCAAGAGAAATGAATAGTCAAAGTTGCTTTGCATCAGTCGTTACAAGCTGAGAATGAATGGGAGGAGAATGAAGGTGACTAATCGTCAGTGGGCAAGGCGGAGCAAGTAGAATTATATAAAAAACATTTTTACCTTGTTAGTCAGGATGTACGTAGATTTGAAGAACTTGATCTGTCCACAAAGTGTGTAAGTTGGTTCGAATGTTTTTACTAACAGGCTACAGAAGGTAACATTATGTTAATATATCTATCCTAGTGTCTCTCCAATACTTGGTACAGGGTCTATAATGGGGCATTTTTTTTTGGTTCTTTTCCTTTTAGTAACTTCTGACAAGGATGCATCATCCTATGATGTGTGAACTCCAGTGAAATACAAATGACTGTGACTAGCAATAGTTAAAAATGATTTCCACACCACAGCATTGGAAAGTCATTTGAGTAGTACAGTTTAACATGGGTAGCATAACAACACTAAACAAACATTGTATAGCACTGATATATGATTGTATATAAAGAGAAATTCTCAAATTATGTAAACGATGGTTGGTCATAAACAGTTAGCTATTGTTAATTACAGGTACACTACAAAAATCTAATTGTTTTAAGCTAAAGCAATTTCAGCATTTCGGTACTGGAACCATATATTCAGATCTACAGAACTACAAACAATCCCTATCAACATTACACCTAGAGTAAAGCACTACCCATCTGGGTCATAACCTAGGATTATTTGTTATTTTACATTTTTTTTATTATTTATTTATTTTTATTTTACATTTGTTGACTGGGCTAGTCTAGCTGGATACATGTCCATTTTCAGTAGAGGCCCAGGGAGATAAGCTCCAAACATAAAAACATTACAAAAATAGAAAATATGAAATAAAATTACAAAATAGAAATTACAAAATAAAAATTCACTACTTACACTGAATAGCTGTGTACTTAGCACACTTTCCATCTCTACATTTATTAATGTAGAGATGGAAAGTATGTGCATTTCCTGGTTCTAAGCTTGCACATTTTGCTGTTAAAGATGGAACAAGTTATTCTTCAATCCTACATGGGAACATGTCATTCTAAACACCATATAGTGATGCATAAAAGCCTCTGTCATGTCATTTTGAACATTCACAAGGCTGTATGACTGATAGTATTGCTTCTTGCCATGGAACCAATGTCACTGAAGAGCTAATATCTGCTGCAGATTCCTGCAATCATTACATTTACTTCTTCTTTTGATAAATGGAAAAACAGTTTATCTACATTTTTTAACTTTTAAATTTTTATGCTTACAATGTAACTATTTTATTTCAGCTATAATAACAGTATAAGCTAAAACAGTCATACCTGCATTTTCTAAAATCAGTAAACAAATTGAATGTAATATTCAATGCATTTTTGCATATTCTTTTTCTTCACTGCTGTCTACAACCGTCTCCCCTGACCGCTTGGCCCATTTTTCCCCCCGTGGGTTTACAGACAGTTGATCCATTCATTTCCCCATAGTGTGAGGGACCCACTCACAGGGTAGCATCATCCAGGCAACCACCAGGGTGTTTTTTGCCCCAAGTCCCATTCTAAATGTTGGGTTCCATGCATATGTGCCAATGTAAATGTCTGGCTGTGACTACTGTGTATATTATGTGGTACTAAATTGTGGTCTCTTTTCATATGTGCTGCTCTGTATAGCTGACTGTGGCTACAATATGTATTGCTTGAAATGAATTGGTGGGCTGCATATGTGTGTGCTATTGTACATGCCCACCTGTTGCTGCTCTATGTGGTCCTTAGAATGCATGCTGTCATTATAACCTCATTGATGCTATGCAGAAACCCATGCTTATAACACACACATCATCTGCTTGGTGTCATTACAGTGGCTGGCCTAGCTTTCTCCCTCCTCTTAAACACAGGTGAGCTGATATCAGATACCCAATCCCAGCCTTCCCCACTGAGCACATCTCGGGTCAGAATTACTAATCAAACTTTGTTATGGTCTGGTCTTCATCCCTCTCTGCCAAAGAACTGGGACCATTCACTACATCTGAGTGCCAATTTCTGTGCTTGCTATCAATTAAATATTCTGATTGTACTATATACATGTCTTAATCCTAGTATTGTTTGAAACCAAATATTCTAAACATATTGAAATATGTTGTTTGGAAATATAGTACATTAATCCTTTCTTGACTATGTTGTTGTTGTGTCTTTCGGCTTTTCCTGGTTAGGGGTCGCCACAGCGGAACTCCGGTCCGCTAATGATTGGCAGTTGATTTTTACGTGCTGAGTTGCCAGCCCTAACGCACAACCTTCAACGATGGTACGCCCATTCACGCACGTCTCCACAGAAGACACTCTAGCTGAGAATCGAACGGGGCAACGTCTTGCTGTGAGGCGAAAACGTTAGTCACATATGTTCTTAAAGTTATTATCACTCAATCTATTAGAATTTTGTGAGACTTCAAAAATCTCTGTTCATAACTATCTGTATTAAACTATTTTAAAGGATGAACAGCAGGCCATGAACAATTAATATCAGTTATATAAACTGGTTCAGAATAAATATAGATTGTTTTGGATCATTGTTGTTGTTTTAGACTACGTGATATCTTACTTTAAAAGTTGTTGAATACAGTCTCTGTTTTTCCCAGTATATCTATAATTATCATCACTTGACTCTGTCTACAGGAAGCTGGTAATTTAACAAAATCTCTCCTGGTGGTTTCCTTGTAGTGGTGTGTCACAGAAATCTATACACTCTCAAGACAATTGTAGATACTTTTCAGTGGCGTATTTTAACTCTCAGCCATTCTAATGGCCTTCTGCACTGTAAAACTGGAATGCTGGGTATATAGAGTTTCCATCTGCTTTATTTTGTTGTGTTAGCATAGTGAAGGAAGGGAGGTTCTTTAAAGGTGGGTGATGGTTCTGCTTATAAGAAGTGATCTAGTCATTAGAACTGCTTTTTCTGGCTAATGACTAGTCTGATGACTATTTTTAGTAACATGAACAGCTTTAAATCAATTTGCCTTAACTTATTTGTTGTTAAATATCTTTGCTAGAAATTTATATTTATAACAAAACATTCTTTATCCATTTGTTTATAGATTAGATTTATTTTTCACATTATGCAGGTTGAATGAAGTTATAAAGTGCTTATGGTTAAGCACCAGAATAAACGTGAACTTGAATTAATTTCCTAATGTGTATAAACATCTCAAGTCCTTTGGCCAATTTTTTGACAGAATTTGCAAAATGAGGACTACTGAACTGTAGTCCATTATTTTATACTAAGACTTCAAGAATGTTAAATAATGGATATATTTTGCCCCTAAGAAATATTGTGCTAACAGAAGTAGAATTGGTTGGTTTTACAGTCAGCTGTCTGTTGTGGTCATTAGTAATTATTAAGTGTTTACCTGTGGACAAAGGGGCATGTAACTCTAAACAAAGTTTCATTTAATCCTATGCCAATAGTTGTGGCATTTTGATAGGTACTGATGTTCGTTATCATGACACGTTAAGTAACTGTGAAGCACAGTCTTATTACACTTGTTAACTTGGAAATCAAACCTTCTGTCACTGGTGCTTTTACTTTTATTGCTTCCTTTATATGTCATGTGCAAGTTGCAGAACACTACCTTTTAATTACTTAAATGTTACCAGATTGATCAATTTTTTTCTGAAGATGAATTTTCCAACAGGGGAAGGAGTAACTTCTTGTCTGAATTTGCAGACTTTTTAGGATAGAAGCATGCGCCATTTCATTTTTGATTTTACACCACTAATTTGTATGACAGAATTCTTTGCATTCTGCAGGACAGCATAATTAGTTCTCATAGGTTCATAATTATATACTTGGCCAATGACCACCCGGGCCTTTATAAGCCTAGCCGTGCAATCCAGCCCAATTGTGTCCCACTGCATCTTGGGCATTTATTAGGAGGGGTTATGTTAGGAAGTTTCTAAAGATTATGTTGGAGGAGGGGTGATGTTAATTTGTGCTTTACTGCCTGTGTCTGTTTATTAGAGACGAGGGCCAGACCCAGGCATAATTTCTGACTTCCCATCCATTGGTCAAGGTTATACTTAAATAAGGTTAGGGATGGATTCTGCTTCACATGGATGAGGAGCCTGTTCCAGAGCACGAGGATCCTCTGAGACACATATTTGTCTTACTAACATGTCTTACTTATGTCACAAGCAAAATTTAAATCCTTGGCTCTAGTGGTTCTGATGCTGTTCATTTTGTGGATGTGCAAAAAGATCATCTGAGATGTATCTGAGGGTGTTTTATATGCCAGGCATAGATCACCTCTCAGTAACTTGTAAAAGACATATTTCCTCTTGTACGAGGGCTTTTCAGGCTGCACTAAGAATTACAAAACCTATTAAATACATTTTTTTCTTGTCGATTTTATTTTAGTAGTTCTTTGAGAGTAACCAAATACCCTCTAAAGGCTATAGTGTCTTTGGGTTTTAATATAAACAACAGAATTGCAGTATGTCTTTGTTAAACTTAGCACTCTTTAGAGCTGAGCCACTTTCATTTAACTCCAAAATACTGCTCTTAAATTTGTCTCATTCTTTTTTGTGTCTTACCAAACAAAATTATGCCATCACTGAAGTCGATAACTTTATGTACCTTTCTAGAACTTTTCTTATGATGGTTTGAAACATTTCTGCAGAATTTATATTCTATCTCAGGCATGTATTTTGTGTAACCCAAATGAGAGGCAAAATGTGTGATGTTGCAGGTGTGACAGGGTTAAATTCTACTTAATAGCATTCTGATCTTAAGTCTAACTTGCAGCACACGTAAATACCATTCATGTCTATATTTGTCTCTTGTGTGCATGAATTTTGAACTCTGCAGAGCTCTTTTATTCTTGTTTTTTTTTTTTTTTTTTTTTTTTTTTTTTGTGACAACTGGTGACATCCACTGTGATGACTAATTGTCCCTATCTTTATCTTTAATTATTTTTCAACCATACTTCTAATGTGGAAGGATACTTGTTTGTGTGGATGACATATAGACTGTATTCCGCCATTTATTTGCAACTTGCCTAGGACGTTTTTGTTATTTCCTCATTGCTGCTGAATATTTTGGCATATTGTTCTTGTAAACGTTCCACCATTGATACATTTATTAGGTTTTAAAATGTATAAATTCAGTATCCTGATAGTCCATCTTCTCAACAGTTGACCTACTTAGTATAGATTTCCTGATTCACCTGACTACTCATTTTAATTTGTCATATTATTATTTTTGCTTAAGTTAGTGATTTAGAAGTTCCAAGGATTACTAGTGTTTTAATGTGGTGTGGGAAGATTTATGTGCTATAGACTTTTGAGCTGGTTTTAGAATTAAGAAGAAAACACATGAGGATACGAGTACTGAGAAAGGAATATTTTGAATGTAAAGTTGTCATTTCTACCTGTGTTTTGTCAATGCCCTTACTATATGGTAGAAACATAACTATTTGGATTGTTATTATTCATAGTCAGCTTTTACGTTTGCTTTGAACCTGATATATTGATGTTATACTTATTCTAATTATTGTGGTAATTGTGTGACTTTTTGATAACTCTGTTTTGCTTTTGTGGACTGGGAAAATAGTTATATTTTGACAGGGCAGACATGGTCAGGTCTGGAAACTTTCCTCCATAGTTTCTGCACATGTAACCATTTTGTGTATTTTCATATGCTTATATTTATGCTGTTTTATGAATGTCTTGACCAAAAGCCATGTTGTTCATGTGAAAGAAGATCATATTTGCTGATGTAGTCTGTTAGATGTGTGAAGAGGAGTTTCTATAGAATTTTTCCTAGGGTGAGGAGAATGGAAAACGGGCACTAATGTGATGGTTTGGAGAAGACAGTTTGTTTTGGAAGTGAATTAAATGTAGCACTTTTCCAGACTGAAGACACAGTGTTTAGTGTCAGGCATAGATTGTGTATATGTTTGAGGGGTGTACACATAAAATCCCTGCAGCAGTATATACCATGGATGTATGCTATCTGTTCCTGTTCCTGGGGGGGCTGTCTATGTGTATTTGTTCAAGTATGGTTTCAGTGTCATTGCTTTGATGGACTTAAAATAAAGCAGTGGAATGAGATGGTTGAATGGTCTAGTTTTTCTAGTGTTCTTCCAGACTGGCAGCCCTGGTCAGGGGGTAAACTGGGATGGTCTAGAGAGGGAGTGGAGTGAGAGGCACTTTTTGCTGGTAAAGGGTCATCCTAGACAAATTAGCCAAAAATATTTTTAAAAAATTAATAGGAGGCATTGTGAGGTACTAAATATGAATGATTCCAGCTTTAAATCATGTTTGATTATGGTTAGTAAGCTGTACGAATGAACTGTTATGGGTAGATATGTATTATTAGTTCTCACTAATGGAAAGCTGAATTCTATTCAGGTATTATGACTGTGGTCCGATTACTCTGGAATAGTATACTTATAAACCACCTCTAAATGAAGATGGCCTGTTTGTGGTATTGCAGACTTACTGTAATGAGGAAACATCTGGAGAACATATACAAACTGACTCCATTATGTCATAAGAGTAGCTTTAATATCTTCCTTTCACTTTTTAATAAAATGTCTGAAAGGATGGCATTTTGTCGACAATGACATGAGAAATAATGCACAGCTAATATGGCTGAGTTACTCTCCAAACTTTAGTATGCCTCAGGCAACCATCACTCATGCTAAGAAAAGAGAACAAATGTCATTGTTTTGCTTTCTTTAAAACAAATAATGCAGAGTGTAAAGCAAACAAAACAAAGGAAAGCATGTAGCTAAGTCAGATAGCTGCTATGGAACATGACTGCTTTGGCAGAAGGGTCATTGGTTGGCATGGAAATCTTACCAGCAGCATAGATGACAAACAGTATTGCATCAGCAAAGCATCCTGTTAATTATTCAGAATTCTACTCCGTTTAGAAATTGCTAATTTTGGAGAATGTGATTTTTGCCTTGATCCTGTAAACACATGCAGTTCCGGTTTGGTCATTGTATTGCCCACCCCTTGTAAAGCTGTGTTGTCTTATGCTATAATTATTAAAAAGGGAATACAACTGCAACAGTCCAAATTGTGAAGCATCCTAATAATTATGCCAATGTCCTATAAAAATTATTAGTATTTCTAAACTTCTCAGCTACTGAAAACCCAGTCTAGCAAAACATTTAAACAGTTGTTTCATCCCTTGCACATCTAGCAAAATGTATTATGAGAAGCTTAATACAACAGCAATGATCTCTTTTCTCACAGATTTTGTATCTTTATTTTGGTATAGACAATGTTTGCGCACATAATTCTTTTTTATTTATAACGTTTTTACTGATATCTGCTACATTTTGCACTATGAATACTGACTAGACTGAGCAAAAGGATGGAGACCTGACACTGAGGAGCTGGTCAAGTTGGGCATGGGAATGAGCATCTGTCCATTTCAGAGAGAGGGAGGGATTCCTGCCTGACTTTAGTCTGTACTTATGGCCAAAAGTGTAGACAGACAAAACATAGGGAGAACTGCAGGCATATTGTCTACAGCAGTGAGTGCCCATATGGCAGTGCAGGAGTTGCTGATCGCCTCCTCTACAGAATTCCCTATCTTTTCAACTCCACGATGTGGAGACTGAAGTGGGGGATGGAGACATGGTAGACTATAGGTGGAAGGGAGGCACCAAATGCAGATGCGAAAATCACAGCTTTCTTCTTACTTGCATCAGGCTACTAATTTAACTGTTGAAAGTGTCTTTTGGATTTTATTGTTTGTTACATACACACACTCACGCACACACGTGGACACACATGCACACACTTGCACACGTACACACTTGTAAGATTCTCCATGCATTGTACAGATGAAAAGCATAGTATTTGATCACAGTCCTTGTATATTAACTTTTTTGTGGGATTTCTCAGACCTGTGAAAACTGCACACCACATACTGAACCAGTAGTACTTGTCTAACTTAGTTACACGTTCAGAATTCTGTGTCAGATTGAAAAATAACTTCCCAGGCTGTAGGAGAGAATACCCCCAGTCCTTGTAGGCTTTTACATGTATTATTAAAATGTTCATAAATTTGGTTTGCTTTAGGTTACTTATTTTAAAATGTGCTTAACACACATAACTGAATCTCATCACTTTCCCTCCGCCCTAAAGGACTGTGTATCTCATATGGCATTACATAACTACATATGCCCATAAAAAGGAATAACCCCACAGTTCAAAGAAAGAAAAACATGCTAGTGATATACCCCAGTGAATGTTATACTTATTCACAAATAG
>NC_056731.1:1185486964-1185506964 GCF_019279795.1 Protopterus annectens | reverse complement strand
ACCTGAGCACCATGTTCAATCACAGCCTCACTTCAGGCTTTGTGCCTACTGAATGGCGCACAGCTACAGTTATCCCACTACACAAGGGGGGATCCACCACAGACCCTGGGAACTACCACCCCATTAGTCTGATGAGCCTGATGTGCAAGGCCATAGAACATATCATCATGGAACTTATAAACAAGGACATAGGTAACCTTCAAACTCTGGACCCCACCCAGTTTGGATTTGTGAAAGGTAGATCATGTCTCCTAAACCTGATTGACATCTTTGAAGCAGTCACCAGAGCACTGGACAAGGATAAAGTGGTTCACACAGCCTATCTAGACCTCGCCAAGGCATTCAACACCATCCCCCACTCTGGAATCATAGATAAACTTACTGAACTGGGCATAAATCCCTATGGCACACAATGGGTTGCCAACTGACTCATTGACAGAACCCACAAGGTGAAGTTAGCCACCTCCAAATCCGACTGCAGACCAGTGACAAGTGGAGTACCACAGGGTTCAGTCCTGAGTCCACTCCTGTTTGGCATCTATTTCTCTGAAGGTAAGGCCAACACAGAGGGTCTCTGGCTAACAAAGTTCGCAGACAACTGCAAACTAGGAGTCATCACTTGAATCCCCAAATGATGTGGACATTCTACAAAAGGGCCTCACTGAGACAGATGCCTAGTGTCAAAACTATGGCCTCAAGCTCAATGCCAAAAAATGCATAGTCATTCCCTTTGGGAAAAACCCTGTGCCCATGAACTACCACATAGGTGGTGGTCCTCTTAACACTGAAAGTGTGATAAGAGACCTGGGGACACAGGTGGACAGTAGTCTCTTCTTCGATAACCACATCACCACAGAAGTCAGGAAATCCTTCTATGTGGCACACCTTATCAGAAAAGGTTTCTCATCCAGTAAAAAGGAGGTCATTGTTCATCTCTACTCATCCCTTATTAGACCTGTTAGAGTACAATGCCCCATGTATCTCACAAGAAATTTACAGCAACTGGAAAGGGCGCAGACATGCCTCACAAAGAGGATCACTGGCCTTAAACAGATGCCCTATGCAGACTGTCTCAAAAAACTCCAGCTGTACTCCATCGCATACCACCTACTGAGAGGCGATCTCTGCCTAATATACAAAGCCATGTCAAACCCAGAGCTGCTGGATATGCTACACTTAAAGAAATCCCAATCCCTCCAAGCCACATGCTCCAGGGACCTAAACCTTGTCACTACAATAATCAAAACATGCTGGAGGGATAGGTTCCTGTCCCAGAGACTCCCCATACTCTGGAACAGGCTGCCCATTCATGTTAAGCAGAGCACCTCATTAGCCCTCTTTAAGAAAAATCTTGATGATTGGATGGGAAATAGGAAATTCACCCTGGCGATCACTTCTGTGGCTCTGCTCGATAGCGGCACAGGAAAATAATTTTTTTGGGTGACGAAAGCCAGGGAATCTTTATGGCTAGGCTTGTATAGACCCTAGGGCCAATTGCCTAGTACCTACCTATGAACCTGTAATTGATTTAATCATTTATTAATTTTCAGACATTACAGCAGCATTAAATAAATAAATATATCTATTTAATTGTAGCTGATAACTGACAGCAGCAAAAATGTTTTTATCTTTCCTAAAGTGGAACAAACATCAATAGCAACAGATAAATGCATATTTTCTTCTAAGCCAGGTGCTTCAATGTGCATAATGGCACATGCAGTGCTCATTCTAAGTATAGTTGGCACAGTTTTGTTTATATATTCCGCTTGC
Source organism: Protopterus annectens (assembly GCF_019279795.1). NCBI lineage: Eukaryota > Metazoa > Chordata > Ceratodontiformes > Protopteridae > Protopterus > Protopterus annectens. Next base: position 1,185,505,194 of record NC_056731.1, on the reverse strand, counting down.
CTATTTACCATTTTCCACACCTTGCTTCAGTCCGTTGAAGGGCTGGGAGCTAATTGGTACAGAAGTCATTATTACGCATGGCAGTGTAATGTATAACTTGGCATTACCACTTTAAGATAAATATCCATAATGCTAACCTGTGTTTTGGGTGTTTTTTTCTTCAACAGTTGCTGCCATGATAGTAAACCATATAGTCACATCCATACTGATTTCTGTGTGTATCTGAAGTACCACTCACTTTGTAATCTAGGTAGCGCTAAAAGAATAAAGTATTGCATAGTATCAGTGTAGAACTGAGTTGCACTCACAGATGCATCATTTACTAGTCAGGCTGATGAAGTTACAAAAGTAATTCAAATGGCTGCTCGACATAGTCGTGTTACTATCAGTGGCTAAACTGATGAAAAAATGGTGTAGCTAACAAAAAAAATTAGCAACAGACTGCTGGGTGAAACTCAAAAGTTACATTGAGTGAAACCACTAATAAAGCAAGTGAAAATGGTGTAAACAAAATGGGAAAATTGGCAAAGCAGCAAGCATAAAAGGAGCCAGTGCTGATTTGGAAATATGTGTAAAGTAGCTAAAACAAGCAGTAAAATTCAACAAAGAAGCAACAATAATAAAGAAAGCAACAATACAACAAAGTAGCTAAGAAATAGAATCTCTCAGATAAAAAGTCACTTACCTTTAAATTCAGTGGCAGGTTTTGAGACTTTACAGCAAGCAAGTTTCAGCTTTCTTTCAACCACAGACTATTTTCATCATGGCGTTCATTCTTCTGCTCATTCCAGTGTTACAGCAACAGTACCCTTGATTCTACAGGGTAATATGCAAAAAAAAAAGGTAAATACTGGTGTGCAGAAATTCAGTCTCTTTAATGCTTTAGTGCTTCATCCTCTACAGCTGCAAAAATAAATAAATAAATGCAAAATGAAGTGCATGCCATAATGTCCATCATATTGATCACTGCTGCAGCAGCCTTAGCTATATAGGTTATATCCTGCCAAGGATAATACAGCCATCCAGCTTCCAAAGCTTTAGAGTGCCATCCATGTACCCAAACTGTTGGCAGCTCAGGATGATTTGCCTAAAAATCACAGGTCTGAACACTAAGCCCTTCAGTTTCCTTGATGATGAAAAGAGCATTCATTTGTGGACTTTCAAGGATAGACAGTCAGATTGTGCTGTTACATTTTTGGGCAGATATGTAATCTTTGGGGAAAAACCTACAACAATTTATATATATTGTTTAAATGCATTTTCCTGGATAGAAAAGTTTTTTTTTTTAATCATCTAAGAGATTGTGTTTTAACAGATTGTCATGAAACTTAACTATACCTTTAAACATGAGCACACTTTTTCTTGAAAAGTTTAAAGGTTGATAAAAGTAGATGAAAGCCATTTTTTCTGTGGTGAAACTGTGTTTATTTTAATTTTGGGAGCTGGCAAAGTGTATTAAAGTATTTGATTTTATATTGGGAAAAAAAGTGACTTTTTACAATTTTTAATTTTTACAAGTTTGTGCTGCTTGTTTTCTAGGGGAAACAGTCACTACTTTTGGCTTGACCACGGAAAAAATACAGGTCCCATGATTGTTCCTTCTTCCAACCACAAAAACAAAAAGTTAAGCAAACAGCATTTGCCATCAGAACAGGTTAGCAATTTGCCTCAGCCACTTATGGGTGACTCTGCTGTGGCCAAAGTTGATTCCTCAGACCACTCATCTTTTACTGCACATCCCTCTGGTGTTGTACCTACACCCACAATGCACCAGGGGGTTAGCCACATCTTTGCAACAGTTGAGGTCCCCTCATTGGACAAGGGTAAGCCACTCTTGTTGGTCCTAGGAGAGGGAACAAGTCTTCCCTGTTTAGAGTATTGTGCTCATCGCTGGGGAAACTGCTGCTGCCATGAACAACCCTGTTGGCCTCATTTTTCTTGTCAAAAAGAACCGAAAAAGTAAACAATTATCTGTTCCTGCTCAAATATCCCTGGGCATGAGCAGTTTACTACATCTGGCTCAGGGTATAATTCAGGCTATTTATCCTTCTGGTTTCTGATAAAAGAAAAAGGGATGCCTTTTTTCCTGAAGGGATTCAAGATTCTGAATCTGAACAGGAAGATGAAGGGACAGATGCAGAGTTTTCTCCTCAGATTTCTAGTTCAGATTCAGAGGAGGGCACAGTACCTTATTCTCCTTGTTGTGGTTTCTCTTTCTCTGAGGCTGTTTGCAGAATGTGCCAGTTTTTTTTTTTCAGTGGGAGAACATTAAGGTCTCTCAGTCCCTCAGAAAATACTATGGGCTGTTACAAATGGAATTTACAGAACCTTCTCCCATTCTGCCATTGCTCTCAGCATTGGAGGATGTGTGTGTGTGTGTGTGTGTGTGTGTGTGTGTGTGTGTGTGTGTGTGTGTGTGTGTGTGTGTGTCACTGCCTGCTGTTTTCCTAATGTCCTGCTGCCCCTAAAAAGGCAGACAGATTGTATAAAGTTTCTCAGTCTTGTAGTTTTTATATACTCATCACAAACCTAGCCCAACAGCTATAGCTTTAGTTAATCCTACTGCTGCTAAACATTTAGTTAATTCCAATCCTACATTTTTTGACAAGGATGAGAAAATAATTGATAAGTATGAAGAAAAAGTGTATTTTTCTTTAACATTGATTTTCAGAATTTTGAATTACCCGGCTCATATGTTAACATTTATTCTAATTGTCAGAGTGTGAGGAATGTTTTGTCTACAGTTTCTTCTTGTGAGGAAAAACCTGCTTAAAATTGTTTAGTTTCTTCTATCCCAAAGGTCACGACTCATTGTTTAAAATGTGCATGACTCTGTTAGTACGTCTTCCGGGACTATGGTCTCTGGTACTGTTTTGAAGAGGTTTGTCTGGCTGCATTCCCAGAACCTCCAAGATGACGTGAAAAGTGACATTTTAAATTCTCCTTTGGATAGAGATTTAGTGTTTGATCCATCTGATGCAGAGGTTATCAAAAAGTGTGGTGAGAGGGGTAAGCTGATACAGGGAATCTCTCAGTTTTTTCAGTCCTCCTTTTTCAAATTTTCCAAGGGATTTTCCTAACCTCTTATTCAGTTTTGGCAAAAAACAAAATAGTCTTAACAAAATTCTGGTAAACAGAGAGTTAAGCAATGGGAAGAGGGTTCAGAAAAGAATACAGGAACGTCCTAAAACATAGAGCAGTTCAGTAAGTCAGAATGACTGTAAGGGACCATGTGTATCTCCCTCCCAATCTAGCAGTCCCTTTTCCATTCCCGAAAATCTTGATCTCCACTTCTCTCCTTAGCAACAGACAGTTTCAGACAAATGGGTTCTGAAGGTCATTTATCAAGATTACAGAAGACAGTGGGAGGAAATTCCTCCTTTTCAGGGAGGAAATTCCTCATCCACTGAACCAGACTCTTCTTTCCCCCTTTCCTTCAACATATTTTGTTTTGTGAAGTAAAAGAGCCAGTTCCTCCTTTCCAATATGGGAAAGGTTTTTATTCAAGGATGTTTCTGGTGCCAGAGAAAGAAGGAAAGAAAATGCTTGGAGACCAGTTCTGGATCTCTGTTTCCTAATCAAATTTATGATGGTGCCAATATTCAGAATGCTGTCACTTCACAACCTGTTGCCTCTTCTTCCTCATTTAAGTTTCCTGATAACTCTAGATTTAAAAGAGGATTATCATCATATCCACATTCATCCAGATTTCAGAAGTTCCTTATGGTTTTGTGTGTTTGGATCACATTATCAGTTTTCTGCCTTCACCTTTGGCCTATCCACTGTTCCAAGAATGTTCACAAAGTGCTTAGCTCCAGTTATAGTTCATTGCAGGCTACAGGGTATCTGCATTTTTCCATATTTAGACAACTGGCTTATCTTTGCAGATTATTTTTCAGAGTGTCAGGAATCTCTCACTTGGGTGAGAGATCTCTTACACAATCTCAGATTCCAAAAGAACATTCAAAAGTCTGTTTTTGATTCCACCTCAGAGGACTGTGCTCCTGGAGTGTGTAAACATCACAGTTTAAAGAACTTATCTTCCACAGGAAAAAAAATAGATTTGTATCTACATCTTTTTCTAGGGTTTTCCACTCAGACTTCAGGCACTGCAAGGGTATTCCTCAGGATTTAGGGTCTTATGGCATCTATGATCTATGTTTCTCATGATACCCCTGGCAGGACTCCCAGTTTAATTACTCCAAGTCTTGTGGTTTTCTAATGTCATGACAGGATTGGATACCATTTTTAAGTCAGCGTATGATTAAAGCTCATGAAATTAGTATTGTTTCAGTCTTTGATGTTAGCCAAAACTGCAGGTGCTGCAAAGAGCAATGTGCCCAGAATTGGCTCCTTCTGCAATTCATATAGAGTTACTTGTATGGTAGAATATCTAAATTGTTGTTGTTGTTGTGTCTTTCGGCTTTTCCTGGTTAGGGGTCGCCACAGTGGAACTCTGGTCCGCTAATGATTAGCAGTTGATTTTTACATGCTGAGTTGCCAGCCCTAACGCACAACCTTCAATGAAGGTACGTCCATTCACACATGTCTCCACGCAGAAGACGCTCTAGCTGAGAGTCGAACCGGTCAGTGTCTTATGACTATTAATTCCTGTTATTAGACCTGCTATTCCTACTACTGTTAGAACTGTCTGGGTAGCTTTCTTCCACAATGCTCTCATTTCTGCCTGCAAATCCTGGTATTTTATGACTTTGTTTCTCTCTGTATGTAAGAAAATGTAATCATTGTATGTAACAATTTCTATGAATAATGCTACTTTTGTATTTTTTTCCCTATATCTGGTTTTCTCGTGTCTATTTTTTGAACTGTTGGTAATGGGTGATCCCATGTGATATAAATTTCATCATTCCCTACAATGTTTTGCAGTTCATGTTTCCAGTACTTCACAACTACTTATATTTTGTAGTGTTTGCACAACCCCCAGTGCAACAGTCTTGCCACACTATTGTGCCTTTCAGCTTACTGGCCCTCTGCCATGTGTTTATCACATCCAGCAACAAGATGTGTGACTGTTTATAGTTTGTTTTTTTACAGAACCTGCATTTGTCTGTTTATCCCACATGTTCAATGGATGTTATAAATCAAATATCTTGGGCCACCCTTTTTAACCTTTCATCTTTTGGTTTTGATTCAGCTCTCCTTATCCATTCCTTTGTCAAATCCTAATCAACGTAAGGTTGCTATAAGAGATCCCTGTACCTGCCACAATATTTCTACTTTTTCCGCATTCCTTTCCTTTTCATTTGATCCTTCTTGTATTCTTTCTTTTGTTTTTTGGCACATTCAGTTGCTGTCCGATTTTTGTTTATTTCTGGTTTGATTTCCATTCCCCTCTTGATACTGAAATGCTTCCATTAAACTAAGCATAGAAGTCATCTTAAGCTTCTTTTCCTTATGTTTTTTTTAATCTTTCACTATGTTTGGATCTGCTGAGGTCAACAGATATGTATGCAGTCCCATGACTATTGATCTATACATGTAATCAATTCTGAGGAGGCCCGTAACTCCTTCAGAACAAGGAATATATAATCTTGGTATACATTGATTTATGTATATATGATTTGATAACCATAAAACATTTTTTTTATTTTTATGTCCATCTGATCCAGTATCTTTTGAGGCCAGTCAACCACCCCAAAAATGCAAGTTAGAACAGGAAAAATAAATTGGTTTATAGCTTGGACTATTCCTATATGTCAAGGCAGTTTTCAGTATTAGTTTTAGTCTTCTGAAGTATTCCTTATTAAGTTTTATTTACATCTGTTCATGTATTTTTGCCGGTCATTCATCTATTCCTAAACATATGCATACAATCTGTCCCAGATTGATATTTTCTTGGTGCTGCAGCTTCCCTCCTGTAAGTGTTGCTTTGGCACAGTTTAAAGAGCTTTACTTCCACAGGGAAAAAATAGATCTCTATCTAGATATATTTCTAGGGCTCTCTACTCAGACTTTGGTCTCTGCAAGATACAATGGTATTTGTTTGGTCCCAGCAGAAAAGACAACATCTACTGTCTTTTCAAATCCCAGTTCTAGGATTTGTCAGAAGAGAAATCTCTTGGAGACAGCAAATATCCCTAAATCCAAGTTTCCCCTCCCAGCACACACTGAAAAGCAAACTGCCACCACAGTTCAGACTTTGTTTGGGGAGCAGTTCAGGAGGAATAAAACTTTAAAATGTTTGGGCTACCAAGGACAAATGCAAGCACATAAATGTAAAAGAGATACCTGCCCTGATCAAGGCACTCAACTCTTTGAATCACCTTTGGTCCCCTGGACCTCTTTAAGTTGTTACTAACAGTACAGCCGTCTTGTGGTATATCAACAAGCAAGGAGGAACCAGGTCTTGCCCTCTTTGCAGATTAGCTATGTTAGCTTAGGATATAGCTTTACAGCACAGTCTCACTCTAGAGGCATCCTTCATCTTGTATGAGCAAAATTGTGTAGTAGACAAGCTGAGCAGGACAAAAGCAGACCCTCATGAATGGAAACTAGATCACTGGTCTTCCAAGATTTGATCCATCTTTGGAGAGTTCCTCAAGTAAATCTCTTTGCCTCCTCTCTGAACAGTCAGATGGCAAAATTCTACTCCTGGACTCCATGCAAGAAGGCCTGGAAGACAGGTCTGCCTTTTCCTTTCCTTAGACAGGAATGTTCCTGTATGCTTTTCCACACTTTCCACTGATATCCAGAGTACTTCAAAAGATTGAGAAGGAATCCTCCAAGATCATTGTGGTGAATCCCTTCTGGCCCAGGCAGCAGTGGTTCTCCCTTGTTTTAGAAATGGCCAGAGGCAATTAGCACAAACTTGTTCACAGAATGGACCTATCCACACAAGAACAGGAGTGGTTGATACACCCCAACTGCAATCAACACCAGATGATTGCCTGGCTGTTAGGGTCTTAATTCTTTTTAGCACATGTTTACTGAGGATATGCAGCAGGTATTAATGTAGGTATGAAAGCCTGCTATTAGAAAATCATATATTAGCAAATGAAAAAGGTTATCTAATTAGTACCAACAATATTTGTCTGAGTTACTACCTTTTGGTCTATCATACTCCTCTATTAAGGTTTATTTATTGATCAATTCAGCAAATGTGCCCATAGATTCCCCCTCCTTCAGTGCATTCTCATATCAAAATGTTTTAGAAAGAGGTTTTGTATAAGCTGTCTCCTCCTTGGGATCTTAATTTTGTGTTAGAGAAGCAATCACTTGCTCTGTTTGAACCAGCTCATCAGGCTGACTTGAGGATCTTAACATGGAAGACTGTTTTACATATTGTTCTGACCTCTGCAAGAAGAGTATCTGAGTTGCAAGCTCTTATGGTACTTCAGTCCTATCTCCTTTTTCCGACAGAAACAGGGATTGTTTGAGAACTAATCCTTTTTCATGCCTAAAGTGGTATCTGAGTTTACTTTAAACTAAAATAAAAGAGAAAGGATGCTCCATACTTTGGATGTTCACAGACAACTCGGGTACTATCTTGGCAAAACAAATTTTTTCAAAGAAGAAGACGGGGCAACCTGTGTCTAAACAGACTATTTCAAAATGGTTGTCTTAGGCTATTACCTTTTTGTTTTTCACCACAATAAAACTAATCCAGGCAGGGGCAAGGCTCACTCTACCAGGGCATTGGCTTCATCTGTGGCTTTTTTGGAAAGGGTTGGATTCTAGAAGTATTCTATAAGAAGCAACTTGGTCCTTTGTGCATAGTTTTACAAAGCACTACAAACTTGATTCCTTCTCTTGGCCTAGATCAGGCTTTGCTGAAACCATTCTCCAGGGGCTCCTGGACTCTTACCCTTCCTTCTACCTCCCAAATCATACCTCTCAACTGTACCAAATTCTTTGGTATTTACCGGTTTTGAGGGCAAAATAATGGGGTGCCACGAATTCCCGAGTGGCCCCTTCAATTCCCAATTTTTTTTTTTTTTTTTACATCTAAATTTATTGCTGATGGCACCACACATCACCAGGGGGCATGCATGATGACATCAGCTTCATGAGGCATACTTGCTGCCTGTCAGACAACTCCAGAGACTAGAGAGACTCATCTCTGACTTATTAAAAACTAGATTGGCATCAGCAAGCAGAACAGAGCAGGAGCTATTTGTGCACATTACAAGTTAAATTCTAACATCTTCTGCCAACCCAACCCATGTGACATGTCCATAGTGTAGGATCAGGGTCAGAATTTACCTTGACCAGTTTAAGAGGAAACAAGGTTGCTAATGTTACAAGGTCTGTGCTGGTTGGGATAACTCACTAAATATCCAAAAACGCCTCTGTCAAAGGAAAAAACTTCAAAGACCAATTCACACAAGGTTCAGATATGGCATTTAATTACTTGCTGCAAGGAGACAAAAACATGCAAATACAGGATTTTGCCTAACTACTAACAGGAAGTATACTCTTCTTATACTGTTCTACAAAATGTTGCTTTCTATAGTTGACGTAATTAAACACAACTTTCTGTATTGTTCTACAGCAGATGTTACTCAGATTTTCTGCTGACATGACTGGATTTATGAAAAACATTTGAGAAAAACAACCTGACCTTGGGGGCTTTAGCCCGCTGTAAGCTTCTATTGTGTAGTTCTAATACATGTGTTACATTTCAAGGTACTTTTCTAGCTTAGACACAAGTAAACACAGATTGCAGTTCATATTTTCAAGCAGTCTTTGTTCTTATTATCAATAGCTTCTGCAGCTGTGTATTTTCTCACAGCATAAGCGGAACTCCTTGTCTAAATCTCATAACATTAATACAAGTGATACATCTATTTATTATTTTCCTGACACAAGCAGAAATTATCTGCTTCCCTGTAAATTTCCAGAGCATAAGCAAAGATTATAACTGCGCATATTTCATAACAATACAAGATTGGAAAGCTTCTGCAGTTTGTACAGATTTATGCAGTGTGAAATAGAATAAATGTGTTAACCCTTTTCAAACCTTAAATGTACTAAGCATATTACTAATACATACACTAATACATATTTTTCCAACATTTCCCCCCTTTTAATACTTTATTCTACTTTCAAAATAAGCATAAACAGTTTTTCTTCCCCTAACCTCTTGCTACTCAGGATTTGCAGTTGAGAGAGTCATTCAGTTTAAACTTATGAAAGCATTTTCAATTTTTTAACCGTTCTTCAAACTCAGCACCTTGATATAAGGTTTTTGAAATTGACATGTCTTTAAGGTCTTTTATCAGTCTTTTCATGTAGGGGATGCCACAGCAAATACATACTCCCAGTAGGATCATTCCTACACAAATAGCAATCAGGATGTTCATTGGGATAGTACCCCACCCCCCCAAACCATTTCTGGAAAAAGACCGTCAGTGGGTTTGGTCCTGGTTTGGTCATGTCCGACACTTGCTGAATTACCTCAAAGTGATTGTCTATCTCGTGTTTATGGTCAGGAATATACAAACAGCACTCCTCCTGGATTAAAGCGCAAGTACCGCCTCTCGTCACTAGGGTGAAGTCGAGAGCCATGCGGTTTTGAAGCACTACAGTTCTCATGGCATTCAGTTCATCAGTCGCGAATTCTAGAGTGGAGAAAGTTGCATTGCTCATTACTTCCAGAAGTTTAGACAGTTTTTTCAGCTCCCAGATCGATTTTACTGCTCCATATGCTGGTGATATGCCTGCCCATGATATAACACTGTCACTCAAGTCCATGTGTGTCAGTATATCGCCTATAGATTGATGGCTTTTTCAGCGCGCATCAATTTGCCCCACTGGATTTACAGGTTTCTTGACAGGTTTCTTGATGACCTCTCAGACATTCCGAATTTTTCCTCGAGGTAAGACTGCCGTGTGTCATATGGCCGGAACCAGGGAGCCCAAAAAACAACTGCCAGACCAATTTTCAGGTAACCACTTGAATGCTTTCCTACCACATACAAAATAACAATTTTTTACTTTACTAGTAACTTTACTATGAATATACACTTCTCCTGCATGAAACATTTTTCTATCAATTATAGACAGTTGTTTATAAAGAACAGAATCATGTTTTACTTTATCATTTGTTTTGTGCATCAATTCAAAAAATGAATCATAGTTTGTATTACAATAAGAACCTGCGTTATTAGCTTTAGTGTAGCATCTATAAGGAACAGTCACGTTGCAATTGCTCCAACCCACCTGAACAGTATCATTTTTATAAAAACACACAGTCCCTTTTTGTGGAACAGACAAGTGCAATGCTATTTTATCTTATGATGTAACAGTTGATGTATCATAAATCAAGTTTTCCCAGGTCTTGTTGACTAGGGGGACTGAAGTCATTAATAACCCCCGTATGCTGTCGGCAAAGCTGTGCAAATCCAGCAATTCGAAACATTGAAAGTCTCAGCATACACATATTTGATGGCCTGGTAAGTGTTGAAGTTTGGGTGCCAGTGTATGAGCAATGCTTCGTGTTTATTTAGTTCAGTTTGTGTGGCTGGGAAAAGGAATGGCCACAAAAAGATTATTGTCACTAGTATAGTTAACAGGATGATTATGCAATACTTCTGAGGAAATGGTTGTTCTGCATTCCTGTTTTCTCCAACTCTTCCGAGTAGTTTTATTTGGATTTTTCTGGATTCTATCATTTTTGCTCTTGACATGTGACAAGATTTTTGCCCTGTTCAAAGTTTTTAACTAGTTTGCAGTGTATCAGGTGGATCCACGAGGCTCGCTCTGTGATTTTGACTGCAGTGGGTGTCGACAGAAGCACTTGATATGGACCTTTCCACTTTGGTGACGTGCAATTCTTCTTTTTGATAGCTTTCACCCAGATCCAATTCCCTGGGATTGCTGCCACTTCCGATGTTTCGGTTTGTTCTTTATCTGAAACAGAATTTGACTGCAACAGATGTTTAGAATTCAACAAATTTCTCATATATTCGGCTAGTGTACAGTCGGCTTCCTGGTCTGCAGGCATGAGAGGTTTCCACTGGGGTATATAATAAGCCCTTTCAAATAGTTTTTCAAAAGGAGTCAATCCTTTTGCAGTCGGAACAGTTCTCATGCTCAACAGTGCCAGGGGCAAACAGTACACCCAATTCTTTTCTGTTTCTGCTATTAATTTTCTTAACTTATTCTTTAAAATTCCATTATGCCTCTCAACTAGCCCTGCAGATTGCGGATGGTATGCACAATGATTTTTTAAAGAAATGCCAAAATGCTTACTTAACTGTTGTATGGTTTGGTTTACAAAGTGTGTACCGTTGTCACTGTAGATCCTTTACGGAATGCCGAATCTAGGGATGATTTCTTTAACAAGGACTTTCGTTAGCGTAGCTGCGTCTGGATTTTTGGTTGGAAAGGCTTCCACCCATCTGGAAAACATATATACAATGACAAGACAATACTTCTTATTTTCACATTTGTTCAATTCTATGAAATCCATACAGATAGTATGAAACAGATATGGTGGTGTAGGGAAACTCCCTTGCTTGGGCTTTAATGCCCCTTGTGCATGATGTTTGTTACAAATGTGGCACATCAAACAAAATGTTTTAGAATAGTTGGGGTGAATCCATATGTCGTGAACACTCGGTTCACCAGCTGTACCATCCCCCCTGTTGAGACATGGCATTGCCCATGGCTCAAAAGCTGCATATCTAAACAAATTAGATGGTAATATCGGTTTCCCTTCTGTAGAGATGTACAGCCCCTTTTCGAGAATTGCTCCTCATTTTACCCATCTTTGTTTTTCTACTTGCGTAGTGAGTGTCTGCATTGTCTTTAACATTTTTAAGTCTAAAATTTCAGAGGGTCTAGTTCCTCATTCAAAAGAAATACTTTTGAAGCTGCCTGCTTTGCAGCTGTATCAGCTCTTGCATTACCTTTTGAAATCCTATCCTGTTGCTTGGTATGAGCTGTGCATTTACAAATAGCTACTTTCTGAGGTAACTAAATAGATTCTAAGAGATCTGGAATAAACTGTGCATGATTAATAGGTTTGCCAGTAGATGTTATCATTCCTCAGTTTTTCCACTGTTGCACAAAAACATGTACAGTAGAAAGAGCGTACTGGCTGTCAGTAAAAATGTTTCCACATTTACCCTTTGCTAAGGTACATGCTCATGTCAAGGCAATCAATTCTGCTGCCTGTGCAGATAAGTTGTGTGGTAAAGGTTTTGCTTCTATAATTTCAGTATCAGAAACTACTGCATATCCTACTAGGTTCTGTCCTGCAGGACCCCTTTTGCACGAGCCATCCACGTAGTATGTCACCTCGGCATCATTCAAGGGGACATCCGTGAGATCTTTTCTAGGCAGTGTCTTTTGCTCAATCACATGCAGGCAGCAGTGTGATGTGCCATCTGCAGGGGTTGGGAGCAAGGTAGAAGGGTTCAAAGTCGTGCATCATTCAATTGTCATATGAGATTGGCTCAACAATATAGTCATACAGGAAAGATGCCTAGCAGGGGAAAGATATGCTACCTTCTCTTGCAGTAAAATAATTGCGACTGCATGAGGCACTCTCAATGTGAGAGGGTGGAATAAAACTACTGAGGCCGAAACCTGTACTGCCATTGCAGCTGCAACTACCGCTTGTACACAGTGAGGTAAAGACCGTGCCACTGGGTCTAGTTGTGATGAATAGTAAGCAATAGGGCGTTGCTTGTCCCCATGCTGCTGTGTTAACACTGATGTCATATAACCTTGCTTACAATCTACAGTTTCGAAAAAATGTTTATGATAGTTTGGTAATCCCAGAACTAATGAGGATGCTATTAACTGTTTCAGTTTGCAGAAAGCAGATTCTGCTTCTGGTGTCCATTGTAACAAGTCCTGTGCTGCCATAGGCTCTTTATATATCAGGTCAGTCAATGGTGCAGATTCCAAGGCATAGTTTGGAATACAGCTCTGGCAAAAATTAGTTGTACCCAGGAAGGACATCATTTCCTTCTTGGTAGTTGGTTTTGGTGCTTGTAAAATTGCTACTTTTCTGTCCTCGTCTAATGTTCTACCCTCTTGGATATTACATATCCTAGGTATTTGACTTGTTTTTTCCAAAGCTGCAGTTTATTTTTGTTTACCTTATGTCCTTCAGTGGCTAAAAATCGTAATAGCGCTATGGTATCTTCTTTGCAATCTTGCTGGGTGGGGGCCGCCAGCAGGATGTCATCAACATAAAGTAAAATCTGACTGCCTCTTGGTGGGGTAAATCCCGCCAAGTTGCTTGCCATTTCTTGTGAGAATATTTTCAGACTTTCACAATATCCCTGTGGTAGTCGTGTATATGTATACCTTTTCCCCTGAAATGTGAATGCAAACCAATACTGGCTGTCAGGGTGTATCGGTATCGAAAATAATGCATTGTTGATGTCTACCACAGAAAAATATTTTTGTTGAGGTTTTAAATCATTCAACAGGGTGTGTGGGTCTGGCACCGTAGGTGCCCTTGGAATTACTGCATCATTTACAGCTTGTAAATCTTGGACCATACGCCATTCTCCATTTGCTTTCTTAACAGGAAATAAGGGTGTGTTACATGGTGAATCGGGAGATTCCACCAGTACCCCTTCCTTAAGTAAAGCTGCTATAATAGGTTTGATTCCTACCTCTGCATCTTTTCTTAAGGGATACTGTCTTTTTTTGTCTTCTAAATGCTGACTTTGGCATGATAGTAACTGGTCCCGCTGTACGAATACGTCCTACATCTGACTTTCCTTTTGACCAGAGAGTTTCTGGCATATTCTGTAAGGCATTCTCTTCCTCCTTTAATAGGAGTGCTAATCAGCTGTCCTTGCTAGACTGTAAGTGCATGGCTGGGTGGGTCTGAGTTATCCATTTCAGCCTCTGTATTTAATTGTGTCTGCCTTTCCCATCTCGTAACTTGTTCTCCTAAGTCTGCCCATTCTATGTTTCTGTCCTTGGTTAAGCTAACATGTGGTAATAGATTAGATTTATAAAGTGCAAAGAACTCCTGGGGCAATGAACAGCTGGCTACACTGTTCCCTTCTATGTCCCAGTACAGATTACGTAATATCAATCTGTTTGCACGATTTTTAAACAATTCTTGCTCATATTCTTTATCAGGTCCTGGTGTGTTACAGTAATACAGAGTACAGTGCAACAGGTGCTGTTTGTCAATGTCAAGGGAGGGGAACTTACTGATGGCTATATTCATTAATTCTTCAGTCACAGTCCCTGGACCAGTCGTAACCAAGTCCTGACTATACCAATAAAACACTTCACCCTCTGATTGCACTGCAAAGGTATCCATTTGTCATACAGGTCGGAACTACTGCTATACCAAATAGCTGCATAAGGTCTCTGCCCAAGAGGTTTACTGGGCATTTTGCTTTTCTGGGTCAATCCTGAAACAGGATCAGTTATTGCGATGCCACAGAAGAGAGGCTCCCGGTACAGCTGTCTATTAGCTGCTTTTACTAGTATATAATCAGGTGACTCTGAATTTCCTGGCAGTTTGGAGGGATGTATCAAGGCTCGTGATGCCCCTGAGTCGCACAAAAATTTAACCTCCCTCCCTTCTACCAAGAGTGTAACTTCTGGTTTTGTGTCTGCTAAATAGAGCTCCAGGCTCAATAAAGCTAGGTCTAATATTTCATTGTCTTCACTATCACTAACTTCTTGCACTTGCTCTATCTCTTCTGTCACATCCTCTACTCCCTCTATCACATTCTCATTTGTCCTTTCTTCGCTATCCCCTTCTAGTGATTCCTGACTATCATATAGTCAGTCCTCACCCTCCTTGTCTTCCGTGGTTGCCTTTTTGTTTTTCTTGCAATCCCTTGCCAAGTGTCCCTTTTTACCACATTTAAAGCATTCTCCCCTTTTCTTTCGTGCTTTAAAGTCCTCTGATCACTGATCAGATTGTTTCCCTGGGCATTTTTCTTGCCCTTTTTCCCGGACTGTACTACATAAACTTCTTCTCCATTTTCTACAGAAAATACTTGGGCTTTCTTTTTTTTTTTTTTTGCTATTAAAATGCCTTTCGGCATGCCTAGCATATTTAAGTAATGACTGTAACCGGCTTGTACGATGATCTACCATGTGTTTTGTAATAAAACTGCTTATGGGTGCAATACTGCCTTTTAAAAATGCATTCTTTAACTGCTGTTCATATGGAGAATCTTGTGTCTGATCTTCAGGAACCTGCATTCCACAGTGGTTATTAAAACATTCTAATAGTCTGGCATAATACCGGTCAATAGTTTCACCTTCTTGTTGGATGCATTGATTAATGCAAGTCCAGTCTGCCCTAGGCTTCCATTTCTCAGAGATGCAGTCTGTAAGACCTTTTACTCTGTTGTCTACTATGTGGGAGGGGTCTGTGTGCAGCGTCACGGGGATTCCAGTTGCCACTATTCATGTGCCAATCTGGTCCCACAATTTGTCTAACCACTTTTTCTACCTCTTCTCCCTTTAAATTATAACTTAGCCTCATTCCTTGTAAATCTTCTGAGAACTTTCTAAAATTAACTTTTGGATGGGGAATTCCCTCAGTGGCTTTCCGGATATCTTCCGGAGTCCAGGGTCTATACACTAGAATAGTTGGGTCCTGGCCTTCCTGGCCTTCCTGTCCTGCCTGAGGATTAGGTACTTCTATGAGTGGACATATTTCTTCTTCACCCATAGACCATGAATTCTTAACCATTTGATATAACTCAATGCCTTCATTTGAGTTACCTTCCCGTGTTCGAGACCTGGTCTGGATGGGATCTCTAATAAAGGGTTTTGCTTTTGTAATGTCTATATTTTCAATGACAGCAGGGTATAATGGGGGTGGACTAACCTGTTCACTTGCTTCATATTCTGGTAAGGGAGGCAGACGGGCCGATGCTATTACTAAATTATTGTCCTCCTTATCTAAAAACATCGCTTTTGAATTATTATTCTTTTGTTCCCTACGGTTTACCTCCTCAATCCACCTGTGTGCCTGAGGAATTCCTAAGCGGCGTTGCTTTTTTACCCAACCTTTGGAATTGGTTTTGAGCTGTTTGACAAGTTTGATAAGTGAAGATTTTTCTAATTTTTCATCGAATTCATACTTATTAACCCATTTTGAATAGTATTTAATATTGTCAGCGCGCTGCGACTGCATGTATTTTGCGTCTTCGGTTAACGGCGGATTTTGGGGTCTTTTTGTGCAATTATTACCCATTTTGTTCTACCCTTTTAATCATTACGTAACCTCTCTTATTTTTAACGTGGTACCATGGATGTTATAGTCTCTTCAGAATGACTACCTACCTACTCTGTTTTCCCTGATCTATGACAAGACATTAATTTTTTCTGTCCCTTACTTGTAAAAAATACAGTCTTGACAAAAACAATACAAATCTAGTCCCTGATCTAAAACAGAAAAAAGTAGATTCACCTTTCCTGAGCCTTCGTGATTGATCACCTGGTTCGTGAAAATCTGTCCTTCAGTCACAGATCAGAAAGTGGCTGGCCTCTTTTGTACGACAATTCAGTCGGAGGGCTTTTCAAATAAGAAGAACTGATGTGGTTTCTTCCCCGTACCGTTTCAAGCCACCTGGCCTGTCTGATCCGAGGCGAAGTGAGGATTTCTGGTACGAAGGACCAATCTGTCAAAGGAAAACTTCAAAGACCAATTCACGCAAGGTTCAGATATGGCATTTAATTACTTGCTGCAAGGAGACAAAAACATGCAAATACAGGATTACTACTAACAGGAAGTATACTCTTCTTATACTGTTCTACAAAACGTTGCTTTCTATAGTTGACATAATTAAACACAACTTTCTGTATTGTTCTACAGCAGATGTTACTCAGATTTTCTGCTGACATGACTGGATTTATGAAAAACATTTGAGAAAAACAACCTGACCTTGGGGGCTTTAGCCCGCTATAAGCTTCTATTGTGTAGTTCTAATACATGTGTTACATTTCAAGGTACTTTTCTAGCTTAGTCACAAGTAAACGCTGATTGCAGTTCATATTTTCAAGCAGTCTTTGTTCTTATTATCAATAGCTTCTGCAGCTATGTATTTTCTCACAGCATAAGCGGAACTCCTTGTCTAAATCTCATAACATTAATACAAGTGATACATCTATTTATTATTTTCCTGACACAAGCAGAAATTATCTGCTTCCCTGTAAATTTCCAGAGCATAAGCAAAGATTATAACTGTGCATATTTCATAACAATACAAGATTGGAAAGCTTCTGCGGTTTGTACAGATTTATGCAGTGTGAAATAGAATAAATGTGTTAACCCTTTTCAAACCTTAAATGTACTAAGCATATTACTAATACATACACTAATACATATTTTTCAAACAGCCTCTATAACATTAAAGTCACCTCTTCAGCAATCTATGCAACACTGCTGTCTACATTGTAATTCAGTCATTTTCCCCTGCAACAAAGTCTGTAACCGTGCTGGCTGGAATAATTTATTAAACATCCAGAATGCCTCTACAATGCTCGGTAGCAATGTGTGTTAATTATCCATCTCCAGGATAAGACCTGTACTGAGAACTCTGCTAATGTCAAGTTCAAAAGTTGTGGTCTGCAGAAATGGCTATTTTCATGCACACTGGCTGGGATTAGTTATAATCTAGTCTCCTTCACCCATTCCCATGTTTAGCCTCCTCTTTAGCAGTAAAAAGCAAAACAACTCTTAAGCAGTAAAACAATTAAAAAGCAAAACTTCTCTTAATGTATTACTTAACTCGCAGAAAAGCACTACCTTAAATTGCAGCTTGTACTATTAACAGATACTATTTCAGTAAATGAAAAGTAGTAGTTACTCTGCTTTGCAATAACCTGGTTTTTATCACTACTGTGTAATGATCTTTGCTAAACCTGTAACCCTGCCCCTGCCTGATGTCTGTGGTGTCAAGGTTATTTATTGTATCATTACTGGCGGGTGGGAGTTATAAATTTAAACTCTTAAATTGCAGAGGTTTCTGTTGTCACCCACACTCAGCTATGGTGTGCTTGCCGAATAAGTAATTTTTCATTCCAACTGGTGGTATGATTTATTTGATTTTTAAAAGAAGAACCAGCCTACTCATAATGAATTTATGCTCTGAACCTCTGACTGAAATGCCTCACAGAAACTTCTAAGGTAATGAATGGTCATTACTAGCATGCCAATTGATTTTCATGTACTTGTTGAGTAGGGAATTGAATTGGTTGTGTGATTCGTTGTGCCAGCCAGCTTCTACAACTGTTATTTCTTAAGCTAAAGATGTTTT
>NC_056731.1:1185379464-1185481964 GCF_019279795.1 Protopterus annectens | reverse complement strand
GTGTGTGTGTGTGTGTGTGTGTGTGTGTGTGTGTGTGCGTGCGTGTGTGTGTGTGTGCATGTGTGTGTGTGTGTGTGTGTGTATGTAATGCCCCAGTGACTACAAGAACTCAGGAAATATACCTGGTAGTGGCTAGACTCAAACCCTGTACCTTGGGAGTAGGTAGCAAGAGCTTGAATTCCCTACCCACCACCACTTGGGAAGGTTTTGCTTCATATTGTTGTTCTGTTCCTCATAAAATCTGTGGTTTTCTGGAAAATAATGACAGGCATTTGAATTTCAGACTTCATATTCTTCAGAAAGTACATGGTAACACAAAACCTTTTATTCTAGCAATTTTCCGTTTATAAGATCATTGTTGGCTTTGTCTAGGTTTTTTGTGCTAACAGGTTGAGAGCTACGGTGAGAACTGAATTCACCGAATATGTTTGCAGGGCTGTATTGCCCCATTATTGGCTTTGTCTCTGTATTTTGTGCTAAGAAGTTGAGAGCTATAGTGAGAACTGAATTCACTAAATGATAGCCATTTAAGTTTTAGTCTAGCTGTGTTTAAAAAAAACAGCTGATTTGATATAGTGGTATGTTGCTCTGAGTGTAGTGTACAGGGTCCTGGGTTCAAGACTTGGAAGTGCAATGCATGGCGGTAACATAGCATTTTATTTTTGTTTCATATTGCTGTACTGTTCCTCATAAAATCTGTGGTTTTCTGGAAAATAATGGCAGGCATTTGAATTTCAGACTTCATATTCTTCAGAAAGTACATGGCAACACAAAACCTTTTATTCTAGCAATTTTCTGTTTATAAGATCATTGTTGGCTCTGTCCAGGTTTTTTGTGCTAACCGGTTGAGAGCTACGGTGAGAACTGAATTCACTGAATGTTTGCAGGGCTGTATTCCACCATTATTGGCTTTGTCTAGGTGTTTTGTGCTAAGAAGTTAAGATCTATGGTGAAAATTTAATTTACTAAATGATGGCCATTAAAGTTTCAGTCTAGCTGTCTTTCAAGAAACAGCTGATTTGGTATAGTGGTATGTTGCTCTGACTGTAGTCCACTGGGTCCTGGGTTCAAGACTTGGCAGTGAAATGCATGGCAGTAACACAGAATTTTATTTCTGCTTCATATTGCTGTTCTGTTCCTCATAAAATCTCTGGTTTTCTGGAAAATGACAGGCATTTGAATTTCAGACTTCATATTCTTCAGAAAGTACATGGTAACACAAAACCTTTTACTCTAGCAATTTTCTGTTTATAAGATCATTGTTGGCTCTGTCCAGGTTTTTTGTGCTAACAGGTTGAGAGCTACGGTGAGAACTGAATTCACTGAATATGTTTGGGGGGGCTGTATTCCCCATTATTGGCTTTGTCTTGGTGTTTTGTAGAAAGACGTTAAGAGCTATGGTGAGAACTGAATTCACTAAATGATAGCCATTTAAGTTTCAGTCTAGCTGTCTTTCAAGAAACAGCTGATTTGGCATACTGGTATGTTGCTCTAACTGTAGTGAACATGGTCCTGGGTTCAAGACTCTGCAGTGAAAAGCATGGCGGTAACACACCATTTTATTCTAGCAACTTTCCAAGGTTATACAAGCAATGTTTAAAATGTCTCTCTAGTTTTTGGGCTTTTGACCCCCCCCAATACATTTTGGCCTTTTCCAGATTTCTTGTGCTTCAAAGTTGAGAGATACAGTTGAGTGTCGAGTGGATGTTACAAGGAGCTGAGAGCTTAAAGAGAAGTTTAGTGCTGCTTATGCTGAGTCTGCTTGCATTGTTAATAGCACAATAGGTAGTGTATTTGCTTTTGATGCAGAAGGCTGTGGGTTCTACTCCCACTGTATATAGATGCATTGCTGATACTGTACTGTGTTGTACTTTTAAAGGGGGTGGATGCTGCAGTCCTGAGAATGTCCTATTTGGTGGAGATACCTAGTAATGATGAACCTGTTATAAGTTTGCCATCCATCCCCCTATTGCAATATTACTAGCTTATCATATTTTTATGTAACATAGGAAATTAATCATCAAGGGTAACAGGCATGTTATTTGTAGATGAAACAATGAAATATAAAGTTGTTTGCTAGCAGCAACCTTTTCATTAGTTACTGATCTCTTTAATGTGGAATTATTTAGATGACCTTTACTTCTGCAGAGATTGTGCATATTTATGATACTGGTGGACTGTAGAAGCTTGAGTAGACTTTTATGATGGAAATGTTCTGAATCGGGCAGTTTTGTCATTATTGGTGCATGCATTTTGTTTCATTGTTTACTGGAAAAATGTTTCAACCAATTTTAAAACACCTTCTAACAGCTCTACTGTATTATACAAGGTATATAATTTAATAGAATCAGGAAGGTATATCAAAGAACACGTGTGTTCCTGTGCAAGGGCCTATGATTTGAAAACAGCCCAGAGTTAATCTTTATCTGCCACTGGACAGATGTATTTCTTTGAATGTGGGTTTCAATGCTGTTTCAATGAATGTGAGTTTCAAGGGCAGAGACGTTTTAATGCTAAGTCTATTTTCGCTGTGAGACTGCATTGCTTTGTTTAGCAGATGTCTATTAGTGTTTGTGCTGTAAAATGTAAAATAAAACTTTTAAAAGAAATCCAAATCATTGTGGAACTAAAGCAGTATGCACATTACAGTGTTTATGGTTAATGGGGCGAAATAGCCAAGGAATGGAACATTGGAATAGCTGCAGGGGGAAGGCCCCATTCGACCATGATTATGTGAAGGGGGAAGGGCGGCAAACTCAGACAGTCCTGGCTGAACTATACCTCTCAACTGTCAGATTTTTGCAGCATGAATAGATTTTTGCTTCTTATTTTTGATTTGTTCCTCATAACATTTGTGGTTTTCTGACAAATCATTTAGGAATGAAGTCACTAAATAATGACAGACATTGAGTTCCAGACTTCATACCCTTCAGAAAAATGCATAGAAGACCTGTTATTCTGTCAACTGTCTAAGTTTATACAAGAGCAATTTTTACTATTGTTTGTATGTTCCCCCAATATATTTGGTCTTGTCCAAATTTCCTGCATTAAGAGGTATGCACAAATAAATCGCTTTATATAATAAGGTATATCCAAATGTCTCAACTGTCCCCAGTTGTGGCTCAAAATTTTGCGCTTCCCCTAATAATCCCTCTGCAAAATGTCAAAACTGGAAGAAAATGTTGAGGGTTTACAGTTAATAAATAATTGTAATGATCAGTTATAGATTATCTTTAATTGCAGAAATGCATGTAGATTCTCTTATTTTGTCAGCTGCTCAAGTTAACAGTACTAATATTAAAAAGTGCCCCTTCTTTGACAGGTTCCCATCTGTATTGTGTGGCTATTTTATATTTTTGCATCAAATTTTTGGTCCATTTTTCATAAAATTGTGGTTTTCTGGCAAATTAGTGACAGATCATTAAAGATTGAAGTTAAAAAACAATGACAGACATTTGAGTTTCAGATTTCACACCCTTCAGAAAATGTATGCTAATGCAAGACCTAATTATCTTTCCAAGTTTATAAGAGCAATATTTAAAAATTGTCTTAATTTTTGGGCCTTTGTCCCACTTCTATTTATGGCTTTGTCCAGATTTCTTGCTCTGAGGTTTGAGAGGTATGACAAATGTGGCAGGGCCATCACCATCAGCCAGAGACATTTCAAATAGTGACATACTTGTTGCACACCACTTCCTCATGTAGTGACTCTGCATATATCCAAGTAAGGCAAGGAGCAGTTATGCAGTGTTAAGTGTGCAGAGTATCCTCCCAACCAAGGTAGATACAAGTACTACAGTGGCTTTTCATCTGTCCTTGATTTTGCAGCATGTTCTGGTTTTCTGTCATATTTTTATACTGTTGATTTATGCTTCATATTCAGAAAAATGCATGTTGTTGCAGTGCCTGTTGCTCTGTGTTTAATTAGCAATGCTTTAATGACCATCAGGTAAGCTTGTCTGTGACTGTAAGATGTAAGTAAGCTTTAATAAGCATACTGTTAAAGAACTACCAACATTGAAAGCCTTTTTGTTCTGGCCATGCAGAGAATATTTGCATAACTAGATAGCATATAAGCCTTGGGTATTGAAATGCATATGACAGTATTTGTAATAAAGGACAGGATTACAGTATTTTCAGATACTCATTACATTTGTTGGGGACTTGCAATCATCTTTGCAGGCTTTATCCGTAAACTAAATAAAATGCCACTCTATCATGTGTGCTCCATAACCTGTGCAGTAATCCTTTAAGCAATTTATCTTGAGCTTGTTTCTTGTTTGCTATTCATTTTTTACTTTGATCATGTTTTCCCATGAAACAAGTAGATAGTTGTTGACAGGCAGTAGGTCTTTTTTGGATAAGAAACATTTTTACAAGTGGGGGTATCACAGAGATTGTTACTTTCAGCATGTTACTTGTTACTTTTACAAAGGGGAATATAAATTATAATTAGAACTGCAGTGCAAGGAGAAGTGGTTTGAGTTGAGCTGTTTGTTTTTTTTATACTTAATTTTGACTAGCATTCCTGTAATGTATTTAAAGTAATTTATTTTTTCATCTCTCACAACCTTTTTGTTTCCATCTAGATATTAAGTAAGCTGTCATGTAGCCAATACACTGAAATATTTTTTTTCTTCTACGCTTCATTTTGTCTTGATTGGACTCTCACAATGATGGTTTGGCACCCAGGGCAGCATATTTAATTAATGTCCCAGTTTTTGTGTTTTTTAGCATAGCCACACCCCTTTCTAGCTGGCCAAACCCCTTCCCAATTGGCCCTACCCATTCAGCTGTCTCCTGCAGCCCTCTTTGATTTGAAGCCAATAGCCGCCACTGGTGTATGTCCAATTCAGAAAGACAGGTGTTTCTAAATGCATGTAGCTTCTGCATTGTGCATACTGTTTCTTCAGAAAAGTCTAAAATTATGCCAGTGTTGTCATAAAACAATCACTAGATGGAGAGAGAAAAAAAGAGAGAATCAATCACTGACAGACTTATTAGTTTCAAGTCTGATGCCTATGCACAGTGTAACATTCTGAGTGTGTATTCAAATACAGGGTCTTTAAAGGTATAAAAAGGATCTAAAGCTACACTGCTGACTTATTCTGGCCATAAATTAACACATTTGGCTCAGAAGAAGCTGTGTTAAAAAAAAACTGCAATATTGTATTTAAAACTGTTTCAATATAACAACAAAATACTTTGGACAGAATGGCTGGGCATGATTAAACAAACATTGTGCAGTTACATTCACTGTTCATTAGGTGACAGTATGCAAACAGGACAACCACTTGCACAGCCATGCTGCAAATGATACACAGATTCATAGAGGCAATTACTCACTTGTTTGCGAAGCATTAACTTTGCAAATTTAGCCATCAAATAATCTGCAGATTCACAAAGGCAATAATTTGCAGTTTGTCAAAAGTTAATTCAAAAAATTTTGCAGTGCAGTCCTCTAAGCCAATAACATAGAATTTAGTGTGAAGTGACTTTTAAAAACCTAACTGAAACAAAAATGTAAAGTCTAATGATTCATTTGATATTTTTGGACAATATGCTGATTTACGTATAGAACCTGACTGTATTCCATATCAGTGTGTGTGTATGTGTGTGTGTGTGTGTGTGTGTGTGTGTGTGTGTGCGTGTGTGTGTGTGTGTGTGTGTCTTTTGGCTTTTCCCGGTTAGAGGTCGCCACATCAGTACAGTATAAAAATAAATCCAGAAATGTTATCAGTCAAAGTACCAAGAAAGGTTCCAGTAGTATTGAGACAGAAAGTTGAAAAATAATTGAAACAAATGGATCAAATGAGTGTAATTGAAACAGACAAATTATTAAAAATGTTCTGAACATTCAAGACTATGCCTTTTTGGTAGATTTCCTGTGTCCATTATACACCACAGTATGAAAATTCTTTGTCAGGGTGTGAGACAAAAATTTGTAGGATCAACCTGAAATTGGAAGCAATTGACATCCGATGATAAGCATCCTTCAGATGTAAAGTTACAATATAAAAGTGGTCCAGAAGAAGGAGTAGGACCATCTGCAGGGTCAGTATTTTTAATTTGGGTACTTTCTGAAAGGTATTTAGGTATGTAAACTCTAACGTTAGTCTCCATGAGAGCTCCTTTTTGGATACCAAAAAGATACTGGTGTAAAATCCTTTTCCTTTTGTGGTACAAGAACTGGTTCTATAACCTTTGCTTGCAACTTGTGAAAGAGTAGCAGAGAGACCAAATGTGTCTGATCTGAAGGGTGCAAGGGGATTTCCCCAAAGGGAAGAGGACTTTCTGTCCACTGCCAAGAGTATTGTCAATGAATTATTCTCAGCACCCACTTGTCTGAGATTGTTTGTGCCAGGCTGCTGGGCTGAACTAAAGGCTGGGGAATGTGAAAGAGGAGGAAGGGATGTGATGCCCTGAGTCTTGGCATAGTCATTCTTAGTGGAGGAAAGATCTTTTTGGGGACATGAGCCCCCTTTATTTGGTTTGGGAGCATTATCCTCCTGCCATTTCCTCTTGATACCCTGACTCTTGCTAGATAGAATTTTTTTTGTTCTGCCCTTTGAAGTTGGGTTCGTTGTTAGGGAAAAACCTGGAAATATGAAACATTTTAGATATCTTGTGGATCGGTTTACCTCTGTCTTCACATTGTTTGAGAATCTGGATAGGAACAGGATCTAACACAAATTTAGGACTTAAGGAGCATTCAAAATCTCATTTTTTTAATCCTCAGAAAATTCTGGATGTGTAATCTAGCAACCCTTCTCAACAAAACAGAAATTACTTAATTTCATAAATGGTGGCCATACCTTCCAAGGCACTCTTCAAAATATGCTTCAAAACCTGAGTCATATTAGAAACAATTTAATTCATATAACACTTCTTTTCAGCAGGCAAAGATACAGTACAGTCATCTAAACTGCAAGTACATTACAAAATAGTTTTTCACACTATGCCCTGATAATTTAAAATTCTTAAGATTAAATTACCAGACTAAAACAGCCTTTTTCCTTGAGATTCTAACCACTTGACAATTTCATCTGGCTGTATAGGCCTAGAAAGAAACAAGGCTTTTCTGTTAAAGATGACAACTGGAGAAACTGCAGCTTAGTTGACAATGGGGCAAAAAGAACTGCAAAATTAGAGCACACCTTATGTTTCCTCACAGTCTTTTTATGAACTGGTTCACTAGCCAAAGGGGTTTTAAAATCAGTTTTACAGTCATCTCCTAAGGCCAGTAACAGAGGAGGAAAGCAAAAAGAACTAGAATCTCACCCTCAGCAAGGTCATGAACTCTGGCAGTCTCTAAAGTAGCTCCAGATTGCTTCCAGTCAAATACATCTCTAAATCTAGTCAGCATCTGTGTAAAGGTGAACACTTGTTTGTTTGTTTTTTTAATACATTTATTGAATTACAAATTAATATATAGGCAAGCATACAGTTATATAAAGAAAACAAACCATATTAACATGTTCCTAGTTACAAACATTATACATCACATATTTTTTTTGTATAACTATCAATCCAACATTACATAAATTGCTCACTTTGTGCCTTCCCATAAATCTCATTCCTCCTCCAAAACATTATTTATTATTCATGTATCGTTCTCACGGTTTCCATTTTTTCGATGTAATTTGCTCCTATCCCTTTCTAAAGATATCACTTCAATTCTTTTATCTCTGTTACCATATTCAATACTTCAAATACAGTTGGTTTAGACTCATTTCCATTTTCTAGTAATTGCATTTTGGCAGTCACCAGAATTAAATTAGCAAGGCCTTAGTATGTCTAGACAATTCATATCCTATATCCTAACTTTAGCTGGATTTAGGCACCAGCAAATCCAGAGGTTGCTGGAGGCCCCCTGATCAGTGGGGGCGGGAAGGTCAAACACAGCAAGTTGTCATATTTTGATAGTTTTTACATGCTTGTCAAAACAATAAAATCTAGTACAGCAATTTTATGTACTTAATACAGTATGTGAATAGTAATAACTCTCAGGATAAAGAAACCTAAGGAGGACTGACACCACTTCTACTTTTAGATACCGCTTGTTGTAGTGTCAGTACTTTTTCAAGTAGCAGGCTTCATAATTTCATTAAATGTTTTCCTACTGACATAGTGCCTTTGACTAAGTTAAATCCTGCTGGTGGGAAGTCTCTCCAGTAAAGCAAGCATCATAGATGGTGTTAGTCACCAGCAATACTCATGACTGCAGATGATGGGGGTCTACTCATCATTCTTGGCTGTGTGGGAGCCCCACAAAGTCTGCCACTGGTTGGGGAAGATTAGCAGGGAAAAAGAGATTTGCTTTGTGATTACATTCTTTATCCTAAACAAGGTTGTGTTATGACACTGTTAGAATAAAGCTAATAATCAGTCAACAAATACGAGCAAGGTTAACAGCTAGAGACTGGCATCTCAGAATGAATGATCTCAGTTCATTTGTTTTCTTTGTTTATTGGGGAGGTTTGACTATTTTGCCATATTTGAACATTAAGCCTCGGACACAACACATTTTTTTCTTGAATGTAAAAATTAAGACTGAAATTCTTTACTTATTCATGATTTTTATTCAGGCCATCACAGGATCAAAAGGTTAGGAAAATTCTCTAAACTGGACCTCAGAGCATCTATAATCCTATGGTTTCTGGGAGTCTGGTGGTCCTAGACCCTCTGCTTATATTATTTATTTCCTACAGAGTTATTCTGTTGCTGTCAACCTGTGTTAGGGTGTGCGTTTTTAAGTATGCAAGGACAAGTAAATTTGAAAAGTGGCAATGTATTTCTTTAGTCATATTTTTGATCAAACCATCACTGGATTAAAAAATTGTTTTAAAAAAAACAATAAAATGCACATCAGAGCATCTAGAAAGCTGTGGCTTCTGGAAAAAGCTGATGAATAAAACAAAATGTGAGAAAAGGATGAAATAAAATCTGCATGGTATGGAGAGCCTGGGGTGGGAGAAAAGAGGAGGGAGCACTGGATGATGAGTATATGTGGAGGATGGGTGAAAGGTTAGGAATGGAGGAGGCACCATGGAGACCTTTGCCTAGGGAATCATTTCACCTAAAACCAGACCTGCACTTAGGGGTGTTGTAATGTAAGATCAATTCAAGTAAAAATTACTGTGAATTTCCATTTATGAGGTGGGCCAATATAGGTTCATAGGTGTGTACTAGGCTAATGGCCCTGGAGCCTTTACAAGCCTAGCCCATAGAATTACCTTGGCATCGTGCCACCCAACCTTAGTTTCCAGTGCCTCTGTTGAGAATAGCCACTTTCTCTTCCACTCATCAAGATTTATCTTGAAGAGGGCCAGTGAGGTGATCTGTTTGACATGTATGGGAAGTCTATTCCATAGCATGGGCAGTCTCTGGGTTATGAACCTGTCCCACCAGCATGTTCTGTTGATTGTGGTAATGAGGTTGAGGTCTCTGGAGCATGTGGTGTGGAGGGATTTCTTTCTTTAGATGTAGTATTTTTAACAGAGCTAGGTCAGACATGGCTTTATAAGTCAAGCAGAGATCGCTTCTAAGTAGGCGATAAGAGACAGAGAATAGTTGGAGTTTTTTTTAGTCTGTCCATATAGGACAAGTGTTTGAGGCCTAGGATCCACTTTGTGAGGTACGTTTGTGGCCTCTCCAGTTGTTGCAGGTGTCTAGTGAGGTACATGCCAAATGGGGCATTGTACTCAGTGATTGGCCTAATGAGGGAAGAGTAGACGGAGACAATGACTTCTTTCTTCCTGGATGCAAAACCCTTAGTAATGAGATGTGCCACATAGAAGGACTGACCACACTGGCAATGTGGTGGTCAAAAGAGAGTTTGCTGTCAACCTGTGTTACCAGATCTCTTATAACACCTTATGTGTTCAGTAGATTACCATGGATGTGGTAATTCATGGGAACTTGTTTTTTCCCAAAGGGGGTGATGGCACAATTGCTGGCATTGAGTTAAGGCCATGATTCTGACACCAGTCGTTGGTCTCAATGAGGCCTTTCTTTAGGATGTCAACATGACTTCAGGAGTTAATAATAGCTCTTAACTTGCAATCGTCTGCAAACTTTGTCAGCCAGAGTCCCTTCATGTTGGCCTGGACTTCAGAGAAGTCGATACCAAACAGGAGAGGACCCAGTACCTAACCCTGTGGGACTCCACTCGTGACTGGTTGGTAGTCTGATTGGAGTCAGCTACTTTCACACTATGGGTTCTATCTGTGAGCCAGTTTGCAACCCACCTAGTGATACAGGGGTTGATGTCTAGCTTAGTGAATTTTTCTATGATTCCTGAGTGGGGAATGGTATTAAAGGCCATGGTCAGATCAAGGTAGGCTGTATGAACCACCTTGCCTTCGTCCACAGCTCTGGTGACTGACTCAAAGAAGTCGACCAGGCTGAGGAGGAATGACCTACCCTTCACAAAACCAAACTGTGTGGGATCCAGAGTTTGAAGATTCCTTATGTCCGTGTTCATTAGGTCCATGATGATCCATACCATAGCTTTGCATATCAGACACGTCAGGCTAATGGGCCGATAGTTCCCAGGGTCTGTAGTTACTCCTCCTTTGTGGAGAGGGATGACTGTAGCAGTGCGCCATTCGGTAGGGACAAAGCCTGGGGTGAGGCTGTGATTGAACAAGGCACACAGTTGAGGTGCCAGTTCACTCTGCAGTTCATGTAGAATACAACCTGGGATATTGTCAGGTCCCATAGAAGCTGTATTCTTGGCCTTGGACAGTGCTGTTTTAACCCGTGCAGCAGTAATTCTGGGTGCCTGGCAATCTATTGGTATTGTGATTGGTCCTTTGGGGGGGGGGTAAAGTTGACACTGAATTTGTCGGCCAGTATATTGGCAATATCTGTTGGCTCAGTATAGGAGGTACCATTGTGCAGTAGCTCAGAGCAAATATGGGTATTGCCGTGGAGATTCTTTACATAAATATAGAAGGCCTTGTGGTTGTCTTTACTATCTGCTGAAATTCTGTTTTCATAGATAGCTTTAGAGGATTTGATAAGGCATCTCAACTTTTTGTTGAAGCTGATAAGGGAGTTTTTCCAGTTCTGGGACCTCACTCTATTCCACATCAGTTTCCTCCTTCTGTTGTAAAGTTTGTTTATGGCAGGGGACCACCAGAATGGCTTCCTTTTTTTGGAAGAACGCGTCTTGGTTCTATTGGGTATGGCGAAATTCATGAATTTCTGTATGTGTTTGTACAGTGCATTGGTGTTGGTTTCGGCAGTCGTGCAACTATTCTCCATTTGCATGGGTGCCGTGAAGTTAGCCACCTCTTTTAGGAGCTGAAAATTAGCTTTGGAGAAGTTTTTCATGGTGGTTACCTTTTTGGGGGTGGGGGTAGGAGGGGGTGTGGATTTCCAAGGTGATTAGTTTGTGGTTGGGAGGAGTTGACTATTGGTGTAGAGCAACGGTATGGTGTGATTCACAGATCTATGTTAATGTTAGAGCATCATAGTCTGTTTCTATTACCCATAAAACTCCACAACATGAAGTGAAAGGTTGATTAGAGAAGGTGGCAATGACAGGGTGATATTTAAACATCGCTAATCATTTGAACGAGTTGTATTTTTAATTTTTGAAACTTAAGAAACTCCTATATTCTGGAATCAATTAGGGTGAACTAAGTAACTAAAGAACTTAGGATGTGGCATTTCCCCACAGGTACGGAAAAGAATTCTCCTTTACATCGTGAACTGCTTGCCTTATTTGATAGGCAAGGATGTGAATATATGGAGGTAGTGGTGATGCACAATATAAAATTAATTGAAAAACTGACTGCTGATGTAAACATGATGGATGACTTGAATAGCCTTGACATATGCTATGAAGAATATAAGATTGAAAAAGCATGTATATTCATGAGTATTGAACAGCAATTACAGCATTTAAAAACTACCAAAATAAAAAAACTCAAACGTGATTGAGTAGATTATTTACAGGAGACAGCCTATCCTAAACCACCTGATTCTCAGATTTGGGGTAGAAGATATTTTAAACATTACAATAATGGTATAAATAATTCAATTATTTTAAATGAAGAAAATAACAAGCAGGAGAACATGAACAACACTAATTACAACCAGCCTATGTCTGGGTCTAACCCTGTAGATTTCTTTCTGTTGAGGAGATCAGAACACTTAAGGGACAGGGACCACAGGCATCAATAGGGACATCAGAATCCCACACACCTCTGTGAAGGAACCAACAGAATTCATACGTCATGAACCAGACCCTTCAGATAGACCAATCTTGATGCCAACAACACAGACAGAGGAGGTAGAGTTCCCTAACATCCAGGCTGTGTATGTGAACCTTAATAACTGTGGCAGTTTGAGATGTAACTTTTTAATGAATTCTCAAAAGAATTTTAAAATGTATAACTTTTCAGCAACTAACATTGATAATGCGTGTGTTG
This sequence comes from Protopterus annectens, assembly GCF_019279795.1. Taxonomy (NCBI): domain Eukaryota; kingdom Metazoa; phylum Chordata; order Ceratodontiformes; family Protopteridae; genus Protopterus; species Protopterus annectens. The sequence continues at coordinate 1,185,469,521 of NC_056731.1, read as the reverse complement.
ATTTGTTTTCAAAAGGAATGTCCGCTGTGCCTGCTAGAAAGAAAAAGATGCCACAAATACATTTGGATTTTAAATTTGTTTAAGGAAACTCAACCTGAATCTTATGTTTAACAAACTACCTGAAGTTGTGTGCACTTTTAGATTCTCTATCACTTTTAACCCGCCTCTACATCTGGTCTATTAAAAGGGAATACGTATGAGTTAGCAAGTAAAACACAACACAATATATAACATCAACAGATAAAGGGCAACTTAATGACATATTCATTGAAGGGAGTGTCACTATTGATGAATTCAATTTTTTAAATATTTCATCTCCTATGGTACCCAAAATTTTCGGTTACCCAAGATACACAAGGATATCTACAATCTACCTATGCATCCGATTGTGGATGGTGGGAGTTCTATCAGTAGCACAAGTGCACAATATTTAGATCTTAAAATAAGCATTTACTAAAAGATGAGATTCATCATTGTAAAAATTCTTGGCATTTTCTTGAGAAAATGAATGAATTTGGGTTTTATGAAAATGATGTATTCATTACAGTAGATGTAAGGGACCTCTATACGGTTATTCCTCATGAACTAGGGATCTTTTGGTTTAGTAATTACCTTCAGAGGAGGGGTATAGAGCAAAATAAAATCAATTTATATGAAGAAATATTGGAAATGATCATCAAAAATAATTTTATATATTTCAAACGGCAATACTACATCCGGAAGAAAGGGGTAGCAAGGGAGTCACCTTGCTGCTCTCTCTCTTTGTGAATATTGTAAAGTTGCAATTGGAATACATATATCTTCATAGCATTAAATATAAGAATTCTTTTAGGCTATATTTACTCTATTTGGATGATATTTTTTATAGTGTGGAGGGGACAGCAAAGAGGAAATGGCTATCTTCATTGATAACATCAATAACTGTACTGAATTTTTGTCATTCACTTACAAAATTAATGTGACTAATATAGCATATTTGGATGTTTTATTGTATAAGGACTTGACCAATAGGAATTATACTTCTTGTATCTACAGAAAACCTATATACTCTAATACACTTCTCCACTTTTCAAGTTCACACCCCTTTTCACACACAAAAAAATCGTTAAAGGACAGCTTGTAAGAGCAGCATGCATGACAGCTCGAGAACACCATTTTATGGTGAATGTGACACCTTAATGGATATGTTCTTAAAAAGGGGATACCCAGAGACTTGATAGATGAGATGATTTATGAGGTAAAGAGTAAGAGGAACAGAGGGCAGTTTTTACTCTTGTTACACAATGTTGTAGATGAAGGGGATAGAATAGCACACAACAAATTGGAAAGGGACAGGAGTAATCATAAGGATTACTGTAACTCTCTTGTCACCACCTATAATTTGGAAAGTGGACTGATAAGAAGGATTTTGAATAAAAATGGGAACATTCTATGAGAAGATAGAATTATTAGACACAAATGTGGGCTAAGGATCTGTAATCGTTTGCAAAAAAGTTATGAGTTTTAAAAATATTTTGAAGAATAATAATAAAAAATCTAGCAGTGTAAATCCCTCTGTGAATAAGTGCAGGAGAGGTAACTTCAGTAAATTTATATTTGCTGGTGAACAATTTAAGATTCAGGGGCATACATTCTTTGTAAAGGAGAAATATGATTGTTAGAGTTCAAAACTAGCATACATAGCATTATGTCAGTCCTGTCAAGGGTTCTGTATAGGAAACATGGAATGTAAATTCTGGGAACATATATGAACATACATATGAAATCAAGAAAGAAAAGAGTACTGATGCCCTTTTTAAACATATCAAGGACTTCCTGGGGTGCACCTTTAAGTTCTTTATATTGGAGAAGGTGAAACCTGATCCCTGAGGGAGTCCATGGCTGGTAATACTGGAAATAAGGGAGTTATACTTGGAGTGATATTAGAACGCTCATAATTGGTAGGGTTGCCACCTTTCTATTGTGCCATTTCCTGACAAACAAGCCCCACCCCATGCATAATCAAGCCACACCCATTCCCTTTAATAGCTAATCCCCTTTGTTCTAACACTCTTCAGCACAAGTTTTGAATATCACATATAGTTACCACTAAATGGAAAAATATACGAGTCAGAAGTAATTTAAAAAAACTTTATTTAGCAGTACTTCATTCAAGGGTTCACTACACAAAACAGTACATTACCATACAATGCATTAAAATCACCACTGGGTGAAACAAGCATGGGAAAACTACTAACCCTTCAGCACAAGTCTAATATCACATGTGGGTAGTACTACAGTGGAAAAAATACAATTACTTAGATATAAAAACAAATTTAGCAGTAACTCAGTCAAAGCAGTACATTTAAGGGTTCACTACACACATAACAGTGCATCCAAAATGATACCACTGGATGAAAAAGAAAAGCAATTGTATAAAGTGTCTTCACAATTTTGACAGAAATCATTGTTTATACTTCAAGCTATATTTTTCATTTGACCTAGCAACCTTAAGTAATGGCTGTTTTTTTCACAAATTAATAAAATTGCAAACAACTCATGTTAAAATTTAGCTTGACCTGCTACTCTGCCTTCACAAGAGAAACAAGCATTCTATTACTTGCATCAGTCCACACATTCCCCATAAGTGAAAAACCCTTTCCACAAAGCTATTGCTGGGGGGATTGAAAGGGCAAACTGCACCAGTCTATAAAGTGATTTGCAGTCTGGAGCTTTACTAAAAAAAGTCACTCCGTAATCATTTACAGATGCCTCTGTCATCTGTAACAGGTTTGGCAATGCAGCAGTTAAAGTGCAGTAGTCTGAGTAAAGTGCTTCAATGTCCACATCCAGTTTGAAAATGTCTGCAACTGTACACAGTTGTGGCCAAGTTACAGGATATTGGAGGTTGAGGACCTGCATAGCTTTAAAGGGACTGTTATCATAGTCAAACCACTTCTGTAGGTAACAAACTGCTTTACAAGTCCATACAGACCTGCTGTGTGACAGCTAGAGTAAAGTGCTGTAAGGCAGATGAAACTTTAGCACCAAAGAATTGATCATCTAGCTTTCTCTGCAACTCATCTTTAAGATTTTTCATCACTGTGTACAATTCAGGAGCAGAGAGAGTGTTACTTTCAAGCTTTGCTGTAGACTTGTGGAATACCTGCAGGATGTAGTGCATGAAATGTATGTAGCACACTGCTTCTGAGCTATCCCCACTGATGCCATCCTGATTGGCCTACACAAATCTCCAGATAAGGGGGTGACAGTCCTCAGGCCCTTGACTAATAAAATAACTTTTAATAGCAGGCCAGCATTCTACCAGCCTCACCACATCTGGAAACAAAGACAGCCACCTTGTTACAAGATGCTGCATGATTTCCTTAAAGTCCTGGTCTAGGAAAGAATAGAAGTCTTTCAACAGTGCCATTTTTTTAGCAGATGTTGAAAACTCACTATGTACTTTCAAAACCAGAGTCTTCACATCAAACCTTGAAATGGACTTGCTTGCATGCTTAGCACAGTTATGTATTACATGGCATAAGCAATTTGCAGCAATGATGTGAGGTACCTCAGATTTCAAACTTTTAAAAACAGACCTGTGTTTTCCATAATTAACAGAGGTGTTGTCTGCAGCATAGCTAGCAATGTTTTGTACTTTGAGTCATTTCTGCATAAGGATGTCCTATATTCTTGTAAGGATGCATTCATCACTTTTGTTATGATCCTCACAGAAATCTAGAAGTTTCTGTTGTGTGCCATGGGTGCGAGTGAAGTACTGAATAACCAAAGGGAACATTTTTCTGTTCCCTTTATTGGATGCATCTGATCCCACTGAGAAATGGGAATTGCCAAGTTCCTGCAGAAGGAGCTCCTCTGTGCATTCATTACAATACTGTCAGATTTTTTCGCCCCTCAGCTGAATTTCAAAGCCAAAGTAGAATCGGGTAAAACTGTCGGTGCCAGCTTACCTCCATAGTCCATGGATACATATGAGTGACCGTGTTTCACTCCATGATAGACTACTATCACTTCAGCTGCAGTCACTTTGGAAGCTTCACTGATTTGCACTATGTGGCTGAATAAACTTTGTCATTACAAGGTTCTGCCTCTGGAGCTGAAGGGTTTCTGATGTTTGTCTGACTTCTGATGGCTTTTCAATGGCTTTTCCCCATCTCATTTTACAGTGAAAGTTGTTCCACAGGATGTGTACTTTGCCATGGCATCTGCATTTGTAACAGGTCACCCCCATGAGTAGCTTTGCTCCCACACCTTATTATAACTGCAGAAAAACTTCTTAGGAGACATGATTTCAGCCTCTTGCTGATCCATTGACCTTTTCCCAAATATGATTCTTGCAGGATTCTTGCTCAAACCACTACAATAAACCAAAACAGCTGTTAATACAAAATCAAAACACTATTATGTGAACAACAGCAGTGCCTGGTGAGGCCTGTGTCAGTCACTAGCCAGAGTTACTCACATTCACATGTGAATCTCCAGACATTTATACTTTGGTAATACCAAGTTGGTATAAGGAAAAAAAAACACATGAAAAAAGATAGACTCCACATGAAAAATTAAGAGTGAAGGTCAAGCAATGAAAGGCAGCAGAAGCAACTCCTGTCTGAGGGACATTCTGCAGCTGTTGCACACATGAAACTGGTGTGACAGCAGAACATGCATAGAATGCATTCAGTTAAGACCCTCTACTGTTATGCAGAACCCAATGCAAAAGTTCTCCAGGTGAGTCCGGACACACTGACAAAGTTCAGACATACCGTGGGCCAACAACATGATAAAGACGAAATACATTGCTCAGCAATCATAATACCCTTTGGCCACAACAGTAATAATTTGAGCAGAGATGGCTCAAAAAATTCAGATAGATTTTAAAATATTGCAATTCTAGAACAGGCCATGCCTTTTCTTAAGGATAGAAGCCTAACAAAAATATTTAGTGACTTTAACCCTCTATCATTTGGTAGAAATCCACACAGTATGAGAACAATGATGCAAAAATCTGTCCATTCTGTTCTAAATATCACAATACTACCTAGCAACCTAGACAACCTAGTGCTAGAGACACAGAAATGTTAAAGTCTTAGTAAGGTGTTGTAACAGATTTTTACTCTACCATGCATTTCCTTAAAGATATGAAGTTAAATATCCACAAATGCTTTTAAGCCATACCTCTTAGCACAAGAAAATGGAACAAAGTGTAAAATGAATACATTTAAAATGCCACTCCTCATATGAGATTTGCCACTGTGAAACAGACTGTTTTGAAACGCAAATGTTGTGGTGTTATATTCAAACATACAAGGGCTAGAATAAAACATTTCCATCATATACGACTTAAAAAAGTTAAAATTGTTCAACCCTAATTGCTTGCAGCAAGATGGCCTGTTAGCACAATATCAGATCACAATAAACAGGAGCATCAGCAGACTAAAAGTTGCAAGAAGCTTGACAATGCATCAATAGTTATCATTTTAAACTTATTCTATGTGGTGACCCACCACGACAGGAGAGTATCCACTGGCAACAACTGGGGATGTTCACAGAGGATAAGTGCCCACAGTATTCCCAGATGCAGCACTCTGCATTAAGTGCAATTTCCCTTAGCATCACAGAGACCACAGTCAATTCAGGGGTGGGTTCTCCCTCTTTCTCCAGATCCCCAATATGACTACCCACTGACACTGCTATAGAGTTGAGCAGAATGGCCAAGTCAAGACCTCCAGTGTCCTGTTTGTCCAACCAGTGCTTTGAGCTCCTGCTCAAGTGGTTGACACACACTGTGAGGTCTGATTTACACACACACACACACACACCTGGGAAAAGGAAAGGCTAGCACAGGTTTACTAACTACACCCCTTTTGCCCAGGCTATAAGGTAGTTATCATTGCCACCCCCTCCTTATCAGCTACTTTAAGACCCTTAAAGTGCATCCAATTTTATTGTACAATAGTAATATTAACACAAATTGGTAGATTGATCAAAGGCAAGGTAGAGTGGACCACATAGTTTCACTAAATAAATATGCAAGTGCTCTCAAACTTAAATATCTCTATGCCACAATGAAAGGTTTAAATATATTTAATAGTAAAAGAAAGTACTCCGTATATATTCACTGTGACATTAAAGTTCAAAACCACATGAAATATTTCAAATATTGCAGTACAGTCTCAAAGAAAGACAGCTAAACTAAGCCTTGCTGTATATCTAGGACAGTACACCCTAGAAAACGCAGATCAAGGTAAACATTCTGTTCAAAACCACATGAAGACAGTACACCCTAGAAACCGCAGATCAAGGTAAACATCTTGGTGATGACAAACTAGAAATGATTTGAGCCCCTACTCAAGTGGTTGACAAACACTATGAGGTCTGATTTACATACACACCTATGTAAGTTACAAGCATCTTATACAAATCATGCACTCGGTATGTATCCAAACTGCAAAACCACATGAAAAATATTTAAAACAACATTGCAGTAAAAACTATATATACTATATAGACAAGACAGTACCCTGGAAACTACAGATCAAGGTAGATGTGGTGATTACAAACTAGAAATTATACAGTTCTTATTAGTTCTTATTTCTAGTTTCTAATCACCACAACAGTCATCTGTCTTGATACAATTAATACAAGCATCTTCTACAAATTATGCAGAAATGTAAGTGCATGATTTGTATAAGATGCTTGTGTTATAACTTTATCAATGAATGAGATACTGCCAACTGACTAACACAAAGTAGCTGTGCTGGCAGTATCTCCTTCCCTTTGTCACTGTAAGCCTTTAAAAATCAAATTCTCAAGTTTAAATTCCACTTGCCTTTCCTGTGACAAAAGCAGCAGAGTTCCTTTTCAGAGACAGTCACAGGTAGGACAGAGCAGGCAGGACACAGGCAGAGCAAGCAGCAGGCAGGGAAAAACAAAACGGCTCCCAAATTTCTCTTTCCTATGCAGCAGAGCCAGAGCAGTAAGAGCAAGCATACACCACCGCACCTTCCCTTAATCCCTTCCATAAGCAGGCCTCTCGAGTCCCAATCAGAGCAAGTAGCAGTGGCAGTGTAGGCAGAGCACAAGAGAAGCAGAAGCAAGACAGTCCACCGATGAATAGAATTGATTTGAGCTGGAGTGGAGCCTGGAGAAAGTCAGTAGAGCATAGGTGATGCGATTACAATCCTCAATGCAGTAACCGGTGAAAACCTCAGTCCTTCCTTCATCTTTTTATAAAAAAAAAAAAAAGAAAAGTAACAAGTACCTGAATGCCCTACTTTTTACCTCTTAATTTTCGCAGGCTTTTCACAGGCATCCAGCTTTTCTATTTGTTGATTGGCTGCTTGCTGTGTGAGCTTGTCGATTGGCTGCTTGCTGCATTGGGAAAGAGGCAATCAACGAAGATGGTGATGTTTTTTCGTCAGTGTACAGACGCACTGATGAAGGCTACAAAGCACTTCAGTTTTCAGAGTCTCAGATCGAGAACCAGAGAACCGGAGTGCTGTCTTTATTTCCGGACACTCTGGGAAAAAAATGGAGGGGTGGCAATGCTAATAACTGGCCAGGATTGAATGAACAAACATCAATTTCACCTTTTTTTAAAATGAAAAGCACTTAAAAGATAACTGATTCTATACTGATAGGTTGGTAGTGTTATTTTAAAGTTTTTGATATCTTGATTTTTATGTATATTTCTTCTTTTTAATGTGTATTTTTAAGGTTTTTAGGAATTTCTGGGTAGGTGAATTTAAATAAATGTCATTGATCATGTGATTCTTAAATGATGTTTAAGTGGGCTGTGGGTAATTGTTATCTGATGAACTTTCAGTATTATGTAAGATGAAAGCACTTATGATTTGTAATAAAAAGTTTGTGGATTTCTTTGGATAAACCATTCCAGCTTGGCATTCATTTTTGTGATATGTATAAAAACCTAAAGGGACTAAAAACATTTTCACTGCTTGCATCCTGCTAACCATATTCATAAACAAGAGCCTATACTTTCTCAGCTTTTCTGTTATCTTTTGTTTAGTCTCTTCCCACATATTCTTAGCTGCCTTAACAGAATCATTTTTAATCCATACGCCTAAATATTTAATTTTACCATTTCATTGCTAGACCAAGTCATGTGTGGTACACAATTTACTGTTATAACCTTTATTTTATCTTCTTGAATTTTATATCCTGAATAGAGTTGAAACTGAGTCAAGATATTCCATAACACTGTGACATCATTTTCTAGTTTTATCAGGTGCAAACGAATGTTGTCTGCAGATAAAGCCAAATTTTCTAGATGACCATACCAAGTATATCATTGAATTTCTGAGTCAGTTATTTTATTTGCCAATGGCTCTAAATATAAAGCAAATAACAAAGGGGAAAGAGGACACCCTTGTATAATTCTTCTGTTCAGACAACTTGCCAAAGAAGAAATCACCCACTCTAATTTTTGCCTCTGTTCCTTCATATAGCCTCCTAATTAAACTTATTATTGTATCAGAGAATGCAAATGATTCCATTACACTAATTTAAAATCCCAGCTTACTCTGAATCTTTTCTCTATAGTATGACCCACAAACAAACAGTGGTATTTTCTTATATTCTGCTTTTCTCTGGATTATACATAAAATGAGGCACCTCCAAGGAACAAATGACCCACTGTAGAGAATAAATCCAAAAAGCAGTCCACATAGAACACAGAAACAGCAGAGCAGACCAAGGTTGAGTATAACCATAAAAATGCAGTAATCAGATGTATAAAAATGTAGACCTGTTTAATAAACAAAAATAGAAGACATAATCAGGTAAGCGCTTTCATCAACAAGGCTTCTTCAGACCATACACAGAGTAAAAACAGCCAGCTTAAGAACTATCTTGCCCAACTGCAATTAATTAAACAATCAATGAATCAAAACTACTTGGGACCATTTAAAGTGTTAACAATAAAAAAAAAAAAAAAAAAAATATATATATATATATATATAAATCTAAAATATATATATATATATATATATATATATATATATATATATATATATATACACACACACACACACACACACACACACACACACACACACACACACTGATTACTTAATACTCAGAGCTCTGGATTTAAGAACAGATTTTAAGGTTTAAGGGGACTTTGTCATTAAGACCAAATCCCTGATCTGCTCTAAGCCTAATAATCCATCTAGTCTCTCTACTCTCAGTATAATTCCTAACATTTCTACCACGGGGATTGGGTTTAATGAATAAAAATTTAAAGATATGCCCAGAACCTGCTTGTAGAGCATGTTTAGATAGAGCATTATTACCTGACTTAACTCTGATATGATATAAGTGCTCCCTTATTCTGTCATTAAACTTGGTTTTACCGACATAATATGACCAATGGGATACACAGTAAGCTCGGTATACAACATGTTCTGTCTGACAAGTGAGTACTGCATTAAATTTATACTTATGTTTAGTCATAGGATGTACAAAACATCCATTGCTGTCTATATACCCACAGTAATTACAACAGTTACAAGGGGTAGTGCAACAAACAGTATCCATAGTCACTGTATTGGTGGAACCCTTAGGATAGCATAGCATCCTTCTCAAATTCAGTTTATTCTTATAAACAAAACTGGGAGTGTCCCCTACAATCTGTCTGATGTCAGGGTCAACAGTTAGGATACCCCAATTCTTATTAATAATTCCTCTGATCTCATTAGCATCCCGTGTATAAAACAATGGGACCTTAACCTGATGGCTTAATTCCTCCCTCATCTTACTGGATGCATCCATCTCATAGTCAGAAAAATATGGACGTGCTACATCTGTCCTCAACATAGGTATTCCATCCATCCCTTTACGGATTTCAGAGTTGTTATAGCCTCTTGCTAACTGCCTTTCTTCTATGCTTAATACTTCAGATTGAAATCCCTCTTCAGAGGCATTCAACCTTGATGCACGCATAGCATGACCCCTTATGACATTCCTAAAAACATAATTGGGGTGCATACTATGTCTGTGCAAAAGAGTATTCCTGTAACAGGTCTTCCTATGCATGCCAGTGTTGACCATCCCATTTTCCAACGTCTCTATTAGGACATCAAGATATGCTATTCTGGTCTCAGAGGATATAATAGTAAACTTTAAAAAAGTAGTCAAGCCATTCAGTTCTTGAAAGAACAAGTCCAACTTTTGTGAACTTCCAGTAATGGTCAAGTATTTATGCTATTTATGTTCATATTTATATATGTAATTTTATATGAACTATATATGGATAATCTGTGTTAATATTAGTATATTTGTATGTTTATGTAATATTTGTATATTTATATGACTTTCTAATATTTGAATATTTTTGGTTGTATTCACTGATTATGATTTAAATTAATGTAATTGAATTATTGGATCCTGTTAAGTGGCTGTTTGTATAGTATACAAGTCAGCTGAAACTGTTATATTGTTATTCTTGAAGGCGAACTGCCGAGGTGCCAGATCACTGTTGCTGAATAAAGAAGAAAAGGTGTTGGTGTAATTTTGTGTTTTTTAGTTTGACTTTTTGCTGTTTGTGTGTTTCTGAAACTTTTAACATCAGCACCAGTATTTTTCAAGCAGCTGGTGGTCCTGGGCTTTTAGATATGCCTGGTCACCTTAATTTCATTGATATGGTGAATGAATGTGAAAGGAAGTTTGCACAGATAGATTCATGGAACATTAATAGTAGCCAAGATGCTGAGGGGCACTTTGTACAGCTGGAAATGCTAATGGCTAAAGAGGTAACTTTATTTCTGGACACTTGTCTTCTTGAAAAGTATGTGAGCTTGAATCTAACCCTTAGAGGGTTGCGCATTGATCGTTTGCCTGCTACTAATGTTTCTGAAGAGGAAAATGACCTGTTTGAGGAGTGGAAACAGGTCTCCTTACAGTGTACTTTAAATTGGCTCTGTATATTAATCAAATGGAATATGAAGGCACATGAGAAATTAAAGTGGAGATTTTGCACTTACAGGATGAGGTGGTGGAGGAATCCTGTTATAGGGTGCATATGTCCTCTATACATGAAAAAGTTTCAAAATTGGAAGCTAAAATCATTCAGCATAAGAGAAATAAGCTCTTACGTGATATGAGAGATTGAGACTGGTATACTGTTTTCCTGGCAGCGTGAGTCGTCACTAAGTAGGTCAAAGGTTAGAAATAACAGCCAGAAGCACCTGAGTGTGTTGAAGTCCTCTAAAGAGCAAGAAGGCTCTAAAACTGTTTCTTTTGCTGTGTCTTTGGTCTCTGAAGCTAAGGACTCCAACCAGACAGTAACCACCAATATAACAATCGCTCCTTTCAGTCTAATCAAACAAATCATGGGAGAGGAGGAGGAAAGGGAAGAAACCGTTTTTATTAATGTACATTTTGTTAGTAATTGTGAGTATGATGCACAAGCAATGCATTTTATTAATTTGTCTAAACTTAGCCTTTCTAAAGAAATGAAGGCTGTATTGTATAAAGGGAGTAAATTTGTGCCTACATTTATACCTTCTTTTGTTGATTTGTATTTTCAGCTTAAAGCATTCTGAAGGAAGCTGTTAATGTGTGTGTATTTTGAAAAAAAATGTGCAAAACAAAAGTTTGAAAAATAATGACGAAAATAATGATGAAATTGAAAATGAAAATATCTGAACCACGTACAAAAAAATCCACTTAAAACTTTTAAAATAACAAAAAAAGCCTGGTACAGAGCATGAGTGGATTAAATAATTTTATGTTTTTATTAAGCGCTTTTCATCTAGCTTAATAACTAAACTTCCTCAGACAAATCTCATAAAACAAACAACTTCTTAAATAGTATCAATGAAAATCACGTGAGACAAGAGATAATGAAAATTTAAAAGGGCAACATCATTGAATGATGCAGCAAACTTTCCATTCATAAAACATAACATTAAAATCAATAAAGATAATCAGAAAGTTTTATTATGTTACAACATTTTCTCCTTTTTCTGATGTGTTATTAAGTATTGTAAAAAGACTTTGGCATATTATTTTTGAGGATGAAAATATAGGTCATTTATTCCCCAGACATGTCACATTTTCATTTAGCAAAGGGAAAATTTAAAGGAATTATTGAATTATAATTTTGTTGTGGGACCCAATATTGATTTACCTTTGGGTACGTTCCCTTGTGGTCATTGCAGTATATGTAATAGAGTGAAAAATTTGTCAGGATCTGTGATTAATGGGAAGTTATTTAATTCTAGATATTATTTCAACTGCAGATCAACAGTTGTGGTTTACATTTTGGGATGCTTGTGCTCTAAGGACAAACTAAATGTATGGTTAGAATTCAGATTCTTGAACATCTTAGAGATATAAGGAATCATAATGAACTAAGTCCTATACCCAACCATTTTCATGAAATGCATGGGGGTTCAGATTGTGGTTTAATTTTTTGTGTACTTGCAAAACACTTTCTACCTAAAGGGGGCGATTTATACTGGTAAATTACTTGAGTTGGAAACTAGAATGATATTTAAATTTCAAACTTTAATGCCCCATGGTTTAAATCAAGAAGTAGGGATTTGAAAGGCTTAAATAAGAAGCAGGGTATTTAATGGTCAATTATTTTTGCTATTTATGTTCATATTTATATATTTAATTTTATATGAACTATATATGGATAATCTGTGTTAATATTTGTATATTTGTATGTTTAAATAATAGTTGTGTATTTATATGACTTTGGGATATTTAATTAAGTGTATAAAGAATATTTTTGGTTATATACACTGATTGTGGTTTACATTAATGTAATTGAATTATTGGATCCTGTTAAGTGACTGTTTGTATATATAAGTCAGCTGAAACTGTTATACTGTGATCCTTGAAGGGGAACTGCCAAAGTGCCAGATCACTGTTGCTGAATAAAGAAGAAAAGGTGCTGGTGTAATTTTGTGTTTTTTGGTTTGACTTTTTGCTGTTTGTGTGTTTCTGCTACATTTTATACATCTGATTACTGCATTTTTACAGTTATACTCAGCCTTGGTCTGCTCTGCTGTTTCTGTGTTCTATTTCTCTGGATTATCATTGCTGTATTAATGATGTTGAATTTTTGCCTCCCCTTCACAAAATCACACTGATCCATATCTATCAATTTAGGCAAAACCTTTGCCATTCTTTGAGCTATTATAGACATAAACACATTGTAATCATGGTTTAAAATTGAAATGGGCCTGTATGAAGCTGGGTCTGATATGTCTCTACCGTCTTTAGGTATTAGAGCCACAACAGCTTTCTTCCAGGATACTTGTGCTTCTCCTCCTTTTAAAATAATATTAACAAAGCCTTCCAGATCTTTATTGCTTTTTTTTGCCTCCTAGCTTCCAAACTTCCACACTTCTACAGGAATACCATATATTCTGAAAACTTCCTTGTAGATTGATTGTACTTCACTATTTTTATCTCATCTCCTCCTATCTTAACTATTAATTGCTGAGCCTCATCTCCCTCTAACCTTGGTATACGTCTTCCATAAATTTTCCCTTTGTGATTTATTTTGCTTTCCACATTTCTCTGCTTTATACAAATTTTCATAACATTTTTGAAATATCTCCGATACCTCTAAAGGATCTTTTTATTTTTCCTGCTATAGGCTCTTTAAGTTTGGCAACAACCCTTTCTATATTCTGTTGCCTAAGTCATTGTGCTAAAAGGAGTTTTCATCAAAAAGAGTTGCTTAACAACAATCTTTTTAAACTTGTGCATATTATCCAGATACTCCCTTATTTTCCGTTTAACACTATGTGGTTGTGCCTCTTTTTGTTCTGTTAAATTCCCCTTATTCTGTAATCCTATAACCATTGTTAGCCCTTTTAAAACTTTCCTGTTACTTCTTAATCACATATTTTTCATTTATTTCTACGCTGTTTTTAAACTCCACTTTCATTTTATCCTACTCACTAGTTATAACTTTTGAAAAAAAAATCTATCTTCCTTAAGAACTCTTTAATAATTTTCACTACCCATTTCTTAAGCTCCTGTCTTAACAGATAGATGGGGAAGCACTAGTGTCTCATTTTTACTTCATTACACTGCATTTTTATCTTAGTTGTTATTGGCACATGGTCTGAAATTGTAATTTGATATGTGCCATTTTTTTCAACTAAATGTATATATTCTTATGAAATATAATTACTACCTAGTCTAGCACAGTTATTATACCTTTGGAAATAATATGTAAATTCTCTCTGAGTTCATATTATTGAATTCACATCTTTCCTAACAAATATTTTCATAGGTTTCTTCAGAAATCTAACTTTTTTGTTATATTTTCTCTTCTAAATCCCCCAAATATGTCCTCACTGTTACTAGTCAATTTCCATTCCCTATCCATAAATAATATTCCCTGCTGAAAGCTAATTATTTCTCCCAAAAATGTTCTTAAGCTCCATAAAAGCAGTTTTAGGTGGAAAATAAATACATGCTAGTGTAATCTTCATCCCTTGCCAGTAACCCCTTACTACCATAAATCTACAATTATTTTTTTTCTTCTTCTAGAACTATTAGAGCTCATCTAGAAATTAGTGCAAGTACTCCCCTTTTCCTTTATCCTTGATACTCTGCTGAATATTCATCCTGAAATCATTTCTTTATCAAATTCACATACTTCTTTCCAAATGTATCTCTTGTAACGTAGTTATTTGTACTCTGCATTTCTTAATATAATTCAATACTGTTACATTTTTCTATACCTGTGAGGTCATTCATATTCCAAAATAATATGGATAGTGTTGCCTTTAGGATAAGTTATTATTTCCACCTGTTATATATGTCAGTTTTAATGCATATTTCCAGCATTTGTGTTGCATGCACCAGCTAATGTTTGGCATGTTGATGTTTTATACAGTTGTTTCTTGACATCTTCATTAGAACCTATGTCACATTTTACAAGACTTTTTGTTTTAATGAAAACCCCAAAACACCCCAGAACATCCCCATAACCTGTTACTTTAACCAAGCACACAAAACTTTGTACATTTTCAAATGATGAGGATTAACCCTCCTGATAAGAACAATTGTCCTAAATTGACAGCTGTACCCACAGTCATTACCTAACCTAACATTAAGGTTGTTCATGCTATGGGATGTTACAAGGTGTGCTACTACTTACACTAACTGCTGTCTGTACTCGTCTTATATTTATCCCCCCCCCTTCTGATGTGAAAAACATCTTGTATGATTTTGGAAAACATTACCTTTTAGCCTTAAAAAGTGCTCCGGCTTTTACTGCTTGCTCCTGTAGTTAGTATGTCTCCATGGAAACTTAAGAACAAAAATGTACTGCTGCCCTCAGCTGCAGACTTCTCAACTCGCATTGAAAATGTATTTGCTAAAGGAAAACTTATTACATTCAGTGTTTTCTTATTATTTGCTTGTACAAAAACTTGTTATTACAGTAAGCCAAGCACCTTAATACAGACATTCAGCTATGCAAAAGTACGACAAAACATATCAACTCTACATATATTATAATCTGTGCAGTTTTACATGCCATCCCCATCTGAACAACCCAAGATGCTTTTGTCCAGCCTTTCTTCTCTATTTATGTTGTAATTCCTACATTTCTTAAAATTAAAAGAGAAGAAAAAAGGCACTTGTTTATTTTAGTATCTTTATCACATACAACAAAACCTGAAGATGCTTTATTACATAACATGTAATTTATGTCACGAAATGCTTCATACATTTACTTTTAAGAGCCAAAAATCTTTTTACTTAC
Organism: Protopterus annectens; assembly: GCF_019279795.1. Classification (NCBI taxonomy): domain Eukaryota; kingdom Metazoa; phylum Chordata; order Ceratodontiformes; family Protopteridae; genus Protopterus; species Protopterus annectens. The sequence continues at coordinate 1,185,453,758 of NC_056731.1, read as the reverse complement.
ATTTACTTTTTTCTTCTTTCATTTGATTGTCTTTCCAAACATTAATGACATGAAGTGGGGTATATGCTTTTCACCCCCACACACAAGTTTAGCAAAGTCAACAAAAGTCTAATCTTTCTACTTTTTCCTGTAAAACAATTTTTCACAAATGTGATTGATGCTTTATAATCTCACATTTCTTCACTGATTTCAGTGTTGATGGTCTTCTTCCTGTTTATTTCCATCTCTCAACCCCAGACTCTGGTTCAAGTCCAAGATACCCCTGATTCTTCTAGTCAACTCCTGTTTATTTTTCTGTCTGTCAAGAAGCATTTCTCCTATTGAACATTAGGAAGTGTTTCACTGGAAAAGTCTCTCTTTAAGCATTAACATACGAAGAATGAGAAGCAGAGTCCCCTTGTGTTTGATGGCTCACTTTTTGTTGGACAAACTTTTGTATTTCTTCCTTAGCCCATTCTGCATCAAAAATGACTTTGATTCTCCAGTAAAAAATATTCTAAAGACAGCTGGATTTCATAACTGCCTCTCGACATTCCAAGATTGTTGGAATAAATTTGCTTCTCTTCTGCTTGTTGACCAGCGAATAATCATTTTCCAAAAATACTCTACTGTCTCCAGTTTTTAATACTTTGCACCTCTGTCACAGTTTTGCCCAGATCAACTCTTTCTGCTGGTATGATTGCATCTTTACTAATACAGGTATTGGCTGATTTCACATGGCCAAGGTTGCAGCATACACACAATGCACCTTTTCAGTTAACAAATCCTGCTGTGTAATACCAGACCAATGGCTTATTTATGATTTCATAAAATTAATGCAGTCACTTCCTTCCAGTTTCTCTGATACAGCAGAAAAAGTCAAGTTTTCCCTGTATGCTCTGTCCTCTAGCTATACCATTTTTGAAAGAGCTCTTCTTCATCATTCTCATACTCATCCAACCTTTTCTTCATTACAACCTCTGATTTTTGCAGTTTTATCAATTCTTTTGAACAGCTGTTTAAAGATTCTTCCATTTTCCAGCCTTTTGTTATTTGAGTTGATGTACTCTTTCAATGTTTTGTTTATTTTAATCAGCTGTCAGTGTATCTGATTTATGTTTTCCTCTAAATTATTGAAAGGCGTGTCTTGTACCAAAGCTGGAGTTTGAACTGCTTTTTTATGAACAGCTGCAGGATTCTTCCTTGTCAGTGTTTTCTCTTCACTTTTTCTATCTGATTTTCTTTCAGGCTCTCTAAGTTTCTTCTTTGGTGGCATCCAGGCAGTGTACTTACTTGCCAGTAACTGAATTTACTAAACCTGGCCCTTATCTCTCAGTTTCTTTTTCACAATGGGAGAGTTGAAATTAAGCTGTTGATCAGTTTCTACCCTTCTTGGAAGTCCATTTGTTTGGGTTAATGAACCTATTCACCATCAGAAGAATCAGATTTGATGGTCTCAGAGTCTTTACTACTATCTGCACCAGAGTTAGCATCAAAATCTGCAGCAGTAGGCTGTCTAGAAAAGGTAGTGCCATAGTTATTTTGAATAGAAGCATATCCTCTAAGATGAGCTAACTGTAAAATACTCTTGTCTAAGGAAACATCAGCCTTATATAAGATGATAACATGATTGTTTGCCGTGTGATGAAACTTCTGTTTCTTCTTTCTATGAACTGCTTTATAGAATAAAATATCTGGGGACTTAGTTTTATGTCTGGCAACGGGTATTTTACCCTGGACCTATCTTTCATCTCCCATACCTGAATCAGGTAATGGAACAAACTTGGAGGATGTGTCTGACCCTCTTACCAACACCAGAGAGTGATGACGAAAAAGGTAAGTGGTCTGTGGGCCAGCTTAAGGCAACACATTCACAACCCACAGGCTGAAGAGTGATTTTTTTTTTATTTTCTTCTTTTGGGGTATATCTGGATTTTATGGTGGGGACAACTGTATCATGGTCCACCAAGACAGGGGAAAAAAACACCAACCAGAAAAATACACTGACACTAGTAAGGGCTGACTAAGGGAAGCATGATAGAAGATATAAACTATGTTCCCACGCAGTAAATAGGGCTAAACTGCATAAAATGTAGCAGCAACAGTTTAAATTATGCTAATGCTTGTTCTACAACCCACACAGTATAGTAAACAGCACGCATAGTTACAGTACAAATTAAAATTAACTTGTCCAAATAGTGACAAAAAATCAAATATATGCCTTTAAATCAAATAGAAACCTTTTACAACAGCATTAATAATAATTTACTTAGAGAATCTCATCAGAAATGAAAACATATCTACAGAAAATGAAAATAAAATAATTCACTGTAAAATCATGGTTTAACTGTAATCATGGATATAGCAGTTCCTATCAGAACTTCAAAATGAAGCAGATAAATAAAAGAAATAAGATGGCTAGTGTTAATTTCATACCACAAAATCTTCAGTTTCCCAGTACAAGTCATAGAACACTTTAGAAAATCCCCAAAACTGCTTAAAAACAGTATTAAACTCACAAGCAACACAACAGCAAGTTAGAATTCTGAAAGGAATTAACAAGAATATTAAAATAAAAAGTTAACACGCACACATAAATATAAATATATTATAATAAAATAAAAATAAATTGAAAGTATAAAATAATAAAGAGGAAAGGAAGTTCCCAAAGAGATCTTATCTGAGTGTAGAAGCTGTAATCCACCAATGCAGGTTGCTGAAGAGATTCAACTGAGTGAGTCCTACAGCTGGCAGTAAAATACTAAATAACTGATTTTCTGTGACAGGGGTTAGACTTTAATAGAGAGTAAGTCGAGGGGATTCTGAGCTCTGGAAGCTACCAGTGTGAGACGGTGCAGGCTTGGAACTCATATGTTACTGAGACTGTGTGGATGATGAACATCCTTTGTATATCTTGAATACAACAATTTCCACTCTAGTTCCTTTGAAGTCCTTCATGCTTGCTTGTTTTGGTCTTAAAGGAGAAATCTCACTATGTCACATGCTCCCATCAGCAAAGAACCACTGCCTTGTACCCTCTTAAATGTGCTGTATGCCCAGAACATCCTATCCACACTAAGATGGCAGCAGACAGACTGATGGGTAGTTTTGAATTTCAGTGGATGGATGGATAATGTGCAATGACCAAATTTAAAATTACATTTCGTCTGCTTATATGACTACTGCAGTGGGGCATGGTCTGTGATGAGGGTATATGTTTCACGGACCCATTTGATTGCTAAGCATTCCCTTTAATTGTAGTGTTCCTCTGTATTACTGAGCTCACTAATGTACCAAATATGGAGTTATTCCCTTTTAAATTTTGCAATAGGCTTACCCAAATTCATGTTTCTGAGGTGTCAGTAAAGACTATATATGGTTTCCAGAAGTGCAGAGCTACTTAGATGAGTTTTTAACACATCCTTCAGTTTCCAAAATGCTTGTTCTATGACATCCCTCCTTCTGATATTCAGAGTGGCCATCCCCTAGGTTAGATCATCCAAGAGACAGGCAATAAAGGCAAATCCTGTGACAAACTTTCAATAGTAGTTTGCAAAGCCTAGGAAAGCCTTGCCATCTCTTTTTATTGTGGTCTGGGCCAGCTCCCTACTGATTCTACCATAGTCTGAGGCCTTATTACTCCTCTTCCTGTTATGTAGCCCAAATAACAGGCTCTGACCTGCCTATCCTGCACTTATTTGAGTTTGCTGTTAGTCCAATGTGGTGCAGGGAGTCTAAAATGGCCTTCACCATAGAGAGAGGACTTAACCAATATTCCAGAAAATGACTACTTTATTCAGCTAATGCTGGTGAATATCTTGTATTGGTCTAAGTATCATATCCTTGAGCATCAGAAACATTACCAGTGCTCCATGGAGACCAACTGTCATGACTCTAGTGTGGAACAGGCTTTGTGTCCTGAAAATGCCATGTTTTTCTTTACTTTTAGAACTAGTAGAATTTGCAAATGATCTTTAGCTAGGTCCACTAGTTCATCCACTTGATGCACAGGGTATGCATCACATTAATAGATAATGTTTAGCTTTTGTGAAGTCATTGCAAAATTGAATAGTTCCATCAGGCACTGGACCAGTACATTGGAGTTATTCCATTCACTCACCCTATGCTTCATCTATGGCCCCAGGTTTGAGTATTTTCAATACCCCATTAACTGTTAGACACTGGGATACAGCTATCTAGTTAGGTATTAGATTTACCTTTTCACCAGGCACAGTTTCAGTTGTCCTGGATTAAATCAGTCTTGCCAGGCAACTCAGAAAATATATACCTTTTCTTTAAGGGATCCTAATAGTCTCACCTATCTTGACTTCTACACATGTTGTGGGTGTTTTTACTTCTTCTGCAAACATACTCACTATATATACTTCAGCTACTTTTCAAGACTTCATGATGTTTATATGGTCTGTTTGTTCTAGTTTCCTTTTTACAGGTTATTCCTCTTTATAATTTACCTCACTTCTCTCTTCTGTAGTTACAAAAGGTCTTTGCTACTTTGTAAAGAACTTCTTGGCTGTAATCTCTAGCATAAGTAGTTTATCTCCTGCCATAGGCATAGATTTCTGTTCTGAGTTTTTGTTGTTTTTTTTTATGCTCTTTAAATGTGTTCTTTTATTATCGGCATTAATGCTGTTAACCTCTCCTGGTTTGTAAATTGCTCTGTCGCATGTTTAAAGGGGTTAACGTGCTTTATCATACATTTAAATGGGTTATTTTTCTCTTCACTGGTTTTCCTCTTTATATCCAGCAAGGCTTGGAAATGTCTGCAATATAGCAGGTTAGATGGAATTAACTCAGTGAGATTTGGGGTAGATATCTCATTGTAAAGTGAATATAAGCCTGTATCTAGTCCTACATTTGTTACCATCCACTTCTTTGGATTTCCTTAGCATAGCCTTTAAGACTTTATTAAAACATTCAACTAACTGATTTGTTTCGTGGATGGTATACAGAGGTGATTTACCCTAAACAACTGATAGAGTTTATGGGTTTCTGTGCACATGAAAGTGGTGACCTAATCTGTAAGAATTTTGCATGGAAAAAGTAGCACTAGTTTTTTTGAAGTTTTTTAATAGAACTCAGTGTCAGGTTTATCTAACCTACACATGCAGATCCAAATCTTATTATCTTTTGTGGATTCTAATGCCACACTATTTTCTTTACTAAGTATATGTCTGGGACAATCGGTCTACCTGTTTATATGCCCCCACCACATTTCTTAAAGTTGTTTCAACTGGAGGAACTTTTGGCCAATTGTCACATCATGTTTGGAGTTGCACACTAAAACTACAGGGCAAAACACTTTGATTAGAAAAATTTGCATTTTTACTTGGGTTACAAGGTGCTTCCTTTTGCCCCCATGTACACACATTGGGGTATTCAGAAATGGGTAGTGCTGTGCAAAACACTTCTTATCAATACTAGATGTTTTAACCTTTCCGGGTATCACAGAATGGGAGTAATGGGCCTATGTATGCATTTAAACTAAACACTACTGCAATAATGTGCAGTAATCTGTGAAACTGGAAAAGTATGAAAGAAATACCTAATCTTGCTAAGTAGCACTTTATACTGCTCTACATATTTCTTTTTTTTTCAAAACAAGTTTATTGTTTTAACATATAAGAGAAATATCATAACAATTTTATACAAATAATTAAAAATAGGTATTATTATAATATTCAACAAAACAACTAAAGTATTTACAAAGACATCCACTACAATCAGATCAATTAATTAAACTAAAATACTGTGCTATTGAAATTAGAATTTTTTAACAAATTTTGTAAATTATCCCATACAATAAAATGTGATGTTTTTCTAGTTGTTCTCATTCTAATTGTGCTTATTTCCATATGACACATTATATTCATAACATTTTTAAATTCATTGAACGAAGGAGGTGTATCTGAAATCCAATTTCTAGTTATTATTTTCCTAGCCACTGCTAGGATAGACCATAAGAAGGGAAGCTTAATCTTGTTAAGACATTGAGGTACAGGGGTGTTGAGTGATATAAGGGACTTAGAAATAATGAAATTATCTGTAAAAGAGCCTGCAAAAAATCATTAATTGACTTCCAGTATTCTTTCAACTTCATACAGTCATAAAACATATGAGCCCAGTCAGCATTAATTTCTACATTACATCTCTTACATAGATTATCTTTATTATTAATTTTATTCATCATCAAAGGTGTATAAAAAGATCTATGTAAAATTTCCATGTATAAAGTCTCCAGACAATGGAAGATGTAGTTCTATAAGCAGATTCCAATATATATTGTTTATCTTGTTGAGTTGGTGGGTCCCCATTAATAGAGGTGAAATAATTCCAGTATGAATCTACATTGTAAAAAGTTTCTTGTCTGATAATTTTATGTATATATGAAAGTTTACCTTTATCAGAAACTTTATGCTGTAAATTTATTATCAAGTAATCAATCAGTTTTGGAATAGATTCTTTAACTGTTATAGACATTAGATCTATTCTATCAATGAGATGTTGTCTAAAGATCTTAACCTCTAACCAGCAAGTTTCTCTTAGATCAAATTCTTGTTTTAAGAAATCTAGATTTTTAACTTTATTATCAGATATCAGCTGATACCAGTACTTTAGATTATTATCTATAGCTAAATGAGCTCATTCAGAAGTAGATGACATAAGCATACCCTGAGTATAAATTATAGGGAATACAATAAAATTCCATTCCCTATACTTAGGGTGCATGAATATAAAGTTACGATAACTAATAATAATATTTAATGGGTAACAGACCATATGTTTAGGTGTAATAGGTGAAGTACAAAATTCCTTTAGCAACCACAACATGGAGTTATTTATAATCATATTTTTATGTGTTAAGGAGATTTTCATGAAGTGCATACTAATTAGCTCCCAATAATCTTTCCATTTTGCAACATATGACCGATCTATTAATAAAGTAATAACTTTTATAATAGAAGAGATAATATATAAATTAAAGTCTGGAAAAGAAATACCCCTTGAGACCAGCTATTAGTATGTTTCTTTAATGCAATCCTAGGTCTATTAGGTGCCCATAAGAAATTTAACATTAGTGTATTCAGTTTCTTGATAGTTATTTTTGTAGGTGAAAGTATTATTGATTGTATTAAGTATAAAATCTTGGGGAATATTATAATTTTAATAATTGTAAGTCTCTCCTCCATAGTAAAAACATATTATTCCAGGTATTAAAAGATTTTGTATATTAAGAAAACAGGTATTATAGTTATTATATATAATAGATTTAATATCTTTAGATAGTATTATACCTAAATAAGTTATCTGACCTGAGTTGGGTACATATTTAGTAAAATCACTAATGAGAGTATTTTTGTATATATAGGTAGTATTTTAGTTTTTCTTCATTGAATATTAAACCAGAAATACTTTTAAAATTCATCATTTTATCAAATAAAGACTGCATAGAAGAATTAGATCCTGCTGATGTAATTAGAACATCATCTGCAAAAGTTGAATTTTTGATGTTGTATTTTCTTCTATTTCAAAACCCTCTATGTCAGTACTGTTTCTAATCAAATTAGCCCAAGGCTCCATTACTAAAGTGAATAATAGTGGAGAAAGTGGACATCCTTGCTTTGTACCTTTAAGAATGGGTATTTTTGTGAAACATATGTTCCTACCTTAATATAAGCCAGCGTTCCTTTGTATAAATGCTCAATTAAATTTACAAATGCATCAGAGAAATTTGTGCATTTCAGTAAGGTAAACAGATAGTCCCAACTTACTGAATCAAATGCTGAACCTATATCAAGACTAATAAGTGTTAAATCTTTCTTTTTCCTATTTGCAAAATCAATTAATGTTAAAGTTCTTCTTATATTATCAAAAGTATTTCTATTTACAATGAAGCCCGTCTGATCTATGTCTATAATGCCGGGATAATTGTCTTCAATCTATCAGCAAAAATACTCATAAACATTTTATAATCAACATTAAGTAATGAGATGGGTCGATATGAAGAACATCTAGTTGGATCTTTATTAGGTTTTAAAATTGGTGAAATAAATGTATATTGCCAAGATGGGGGTTATTAACTCAGTTTGGGCCAGAATAAAACCTTATGTATTAATGAATATGTAGTTTTAGAAAGGATTTTATATATCTCTGGTATAATACCATCATTACCCGGTGCTTTGTTTGATTTAAGCTTATTTATTTGTGTAATAACTTCTGTATATGAAATACTCTTGTCCAATAGTTTAATCTGTTGTTTATTAAGCTTTTTATTCATGTTTGTGGTTATAAACTCCTTTATTTTATCTTTAGGTTCCATGTTAATGTTGTTATGGTTAATCTTGTGAAAGTGATTTCTAAATTCATCCAGTATTTCTGGTATACTAGAAACATTCTTCCCTTTCCTTAGAGAAAAGATTTCTTTGATATGGTTTTGTTTATTCAATCTTCTTGTTTTATTTTTAAGTCTATGTAAGTATTTGGGGCTTATTGAATAAGACAAAAGCTTGTATTTCTCTAAAGTTATTTTAACTTTATGAGTTAAAATTTCTTTGTATTTCTCATTTAGTTTGTTTATTTCTTCAATAACTTTCTTGTCCATAATATTTTCTTTATTATTATGTTTATAAGAGTCTAGTTTACTTTGAATATCTAACAATTCCTTATCCCAAGATTTTCTTTTGTTAATATACCATCTGATACTTTGTCCATATAGATATGATTTTAAGGCATCCCAAACAGGAGTATTATTTATGTCTAGAAAATGTTGTACTTCTGAAAGTATATATTCTTTATAGTCTTTTAGCTGAGTTAAGTATGCTGGTATCCTTTTGATCTGAACATTATGAGTATTTTTTATCATGAATTCGAAAACAATTGAGTTATGATCAGATATAGGACATGAAATGATTTTGGAATTAATTAAATCTGTTACCATCTGGTTAGAAATAAAGACCCTATCTATTTTTGAATAAGTTTTGTATCTGTTAGAGTCAAAATCATTACCATACACCTTTTTTTCTATCTGATTATTAATATCATTCAAATGATAAGAATTAGCAAAATCATTTAAATGTTTTGCATTAGTTGTAATTCTTCTTTTCTTTATAGTGGTAGTATCACTTTCATGTAGTATACAATTAAAATCACCAGCTAAAATAATATCCCCTACAGAGAATGATATGATCTTATCAATATGATGTTTCACTGTATTAATACCAATTCCAGGTATCCAATATACATTAATTAAAGTGTAAGTCTTCCCATTAATTTGTATTGTAACCATACAAAACATTCCTTTGTCATCCTGATAAGACTTAATGGTTTTAGGAATGGGCATACTTTTATTCCATAAAATAGCCACTCTTCTTTTTCTGAGTGTGCTCTGAACTAACCAATACTGTATACTTATTAGTGGCTAGTTTATCAATATCTTTTTTCAAGAGATGGGTTTCTTGCAGGAAGACTAGATTGGCCTTGTGTAGATTAATGTATCTTATTAGGCTTGCCCTTTTACATGGATTATTCAATCCATTAATGTTTAAAGAAATTCCTTTTAAAGATGTCATTTGGCATTTTTAAAACTCAAGAATCTTATGATCGAAATAACAAATAACAAGATAAATAATGTTACATCTCCTCTTTTAGGTGTACCTTTAAACATAGCTGTATTTATTAAATCTCTTATGGGATTTTGTATAGGATTCAATTTTGTTTGTAGTGACAATGAGTGTACAAAATATATTGTGGATGTCAAAACTATATACATATAACAATGAACAAGTGAAAATAATGTAAGGATTAAACCTTGCATCCTGCCTGGAGTTGAAAACTCCAACTTAGAGCAGTATTTACTACTCAAGTTAACCCCCTACCCTAAGCAGCAGTACCTCAGCTACCACCTTATCAATTTAATACTAGTTATATTTAACTGAGGTTAACAGTCTTCAATTCAATTATCTATCAAGACAAAACTACACATTTGGTAAAACAGCATCATATAAACTAAAATAAACTTTTTTTTTTTTTTTTTTTTTTTTTTTTAAAAACTGTTCATACTATTATATAGATCTATGTAATATATAACACTTGTATTCTAATAGCATTCAAATAATCTTAATGTTAGAAATCAAGAGGAGAGAAAATTATGTTCTAACATTCATTTAAATCAAAAACTTTGGCTAATATGATTCAGACATTACATGCATTAAGATGCATCTATTTTCTGTCATGTGAATTCTATCAACAGCTTCCAAAAAATCTTGAATTGTTTGTATATGAGCATTTACTTAAACTCATTATTGTCAATAGAGTAAAATATTGTATTCATAAAATTATTATAATTCATATTGCATAGTTATGCAGATTCGCAGAAACACCTGCCTTCTTACCTAAAAAAAGCCATCGCACACATAAACACAGACACACACATACATATACACACATACAGATACACGCACACACATACGCACACACACACACACACACACACACACACACACACACACACACATACATATACACATATACATATATACATACATGCACACACACACACACACACACACACACACACACACACACACACACACACACACACACACACACACACACACACACACATCTGAATACTCCTATTACTTTATTTACTTGCTTGTCAATAGTTTTGTGCTTATACACATATTTTGATTTAATTAAAATAATCATACTGTCTGAATGTAATAAATTGTGTAACTCTACTTCTTCTATTAAAATAATGCATTTAAAGGTTTATTTATTTTATAGTGACAAAAGCGAGATTCAACAATTATTGTAGCAAGTAAAAACCCAGAGCTGTCATATTCCATTGGCACACTTTCAGAAACAGACTGTTTAGGAAGTCTATGGACTAACAGCTCTATCACTTTCAGGTGTAGACTGTTTACTAGCTTGTGGGCTAATATGACTATTTTACAGGTATAACATTTATTTATTTTATTTTTATTTATTTATTTTATATTTGTTGACCGGTATTGTCCAACTGAGTAAAAAAAGCCATTTTTCAGTGCAGGCCCAGGGAGAAAAGCTCCACGGTCAATGCAGTAGAAATAAACAATAAAAAATTAACAAAAATGATACAAAGGTTTTTACAATGGTGTAAACAAGAAAGCTATACAATTTTTGACAACTGAGCAAGATGAACATTAGGTATAGTATACCATTGCAGTTATTATGCAGCATCATATAATGGGAGAGAGGGGAGGGAGTTGCAAAATTTAATAAAAGATTAAAGCGGTTGCTGACACGGTAAAGATGCCAGTTACTAGAGAAGTAAGAAGAAGGCTGGGAAGAGATAAGTTGAAAAAGAAGAAGAGAACAGTGAAGCAGAGACAATGTAGTAGACTGATAGAGCACAGGCTGGGAATAGCAAGGAGGTTTATGAGGGGTGAGAGCAATGACAGGACCAGTGACTGGTTAAGTATTCCTTAGTAGCTGCTTTGAACTGTTTAAGTAGATTGAGGGACCTAATTTCTAATGGCAGCCTGTTCTAACACATCTCAGGATGGTAGCTGTAAGGGTTGAATCCCATTTTGGTCTTAGGTTTATAGATCTGTAAGAGGTCTTGGTCTGAGCTGTGTAAAGATCTAGTGGGAGTATACTGAGAGATAAGAGGAGATAAGCTGGGGCAGTGAGCAGGCTGGTATAGAAGAGTGAATAATTAGGAGATGAGAGAGGAGAAGTTGATGACGTAATTCTAGCCAGTGTAGGTGTTTTAGTGAGAGACAGTGATAGGACTTGTACATTTGGTGTGCTGTGAATCTGGCTACTTTGTTGTAGGTTGATTCTAGTTTAGTAAGGAGAGAGGAGGTGAGATTTGTGAGGACTTGAGAGCTGTAGTGTAGGCTGGGTAGGAGGTAGGCATGAGAAAGGGTTACTTTTGCTTTGTTAGTGAGAAACTTTTTATTTCTATATAGGAGGCCCAGTTTTTGATGAGTCTTGTGGATACAAGTGTTAACATGTAAGTCGAACTTAAGCTGATCATCTATAATTGCACCTAAGAGTTTTGTGCTTGATTCAACTTCAGTAGGAATGTTATTGAGGGATGTATAGAGAAAGTAGGTTTCAGGTAATTGACATTCTTGGGTAAGAAGAGTAAGATTTTGTTTTTTTGGGGGGTTCCGAATAAGCATATTATTAGAGAGCCAAGTTTCAACTGAGTTAAAAGATGTCTGAGTGGTAGAGATTTCAGAAGGGGGTGTCAGCAATGGTGATGATTGTGGAGTCATCTGCGCATTGTATCAGGGATGACTGGGGGCAGGAAGTATGAAGTAGGGGAACACCCATTTTCACAGGAAGAGAAGGGGAAGAGAGAGAACCTCTTCACGGATTGCAGTCGATCAGTGAGATAGCTGGAAAACCAGGTAACAGTAGCAGTAAAAAGTTAAGGTTAGTTAGTTTAGTCAATAGAACAGAGTGAGACACAGTGTCAAAGGCTTTTGAAAGGTCTAAGAAAAGGCAGGAGACTAGTGTGTTGTTATCTCTAGCTAGTGAAATGGTGTTAAGGAAGGATGTAAAGACAGTGGTAGTACTATGTTTAGGGTGAAAGCCTTGTTGTGTAGGTGTAAGCAGATTTTCCTGTAGTAAGTATTGCATGACTTGCATATGTATGCATTTTTCCAAGACTTCTGAGAGTGGGGATAAGATAGCGATGGGTCTAAAGTTAGTGATTTCTGTGGATTTACCTCCTTTATGTATAGGTAGTGTGTAGAATTCTTTCCAGCTAGACGGCAAGTCTGACTCAGAGATAGAGCGATTTATCAGGATGGAAACTGGAAGAGCAAATAAGTCAGCTGCTAACTGGAGGAAACTGGAAGGAATATTGTCCGCAGATATGGAACAGGGTTTAAGCTTGGAGAGCAGAGAATTAATGTAGCTAGTAGGGACAGACGTGAGGAAAAAAGTATTAGAAGAGTTGAGAGTAGGAGGGGATTCAGAGAAGTTAATAGTCTGGTTGTTTCCAGAGTTTGTAGTGTTAGTAGAAGAGAGGTCAGAGGTAATCATTTGGATATAGATTCAATACAATAGTTGTTAAAGATGGCAGCAGTTTCTTTGGGTATCTTGTTGGGGCAGGGATTGGGAGTAGAAGGATTCCCAGGATGCAGATAATTAAAAGTGCACTGGAACTTAGAAAATTGCCACATTGTTTACATGATTAATTGCATTTTATTTTATTTTATTCTACAAATTGGTTTTAAATACTATTTTAAATCAGTTGAAATTTAAGTGTATATTTTGTTTCCATCATCATACATACATTTTTTCTTATTTTTATTTTTTTCTGGTTCTTTTTTCCACTTTATTCAAAATGATGTGTAATAACAATACTAATTATACAATTATATAGGTTTTTAGTGTTCTTGTACACAGACCTGAAGAAGTCTAGAAGGACGAAAGCACTCTTTGTTAACAATAGGTTATGAAAATAGAAATTGATTTTTACATGCAAAATTTATATGTATATATTTATATATATTTTTTTGATTGCCAAATGAACTAAGGTTGAAATATTTCCAGCCATGTAGTATTTTGTCTTGGATAAAATCACAGACTTAATAATCTACTTAATGGTTAAATAAGCAGTACCACATCATTATATAATTTTATTTAAAGTACATAAGGGTTATATATTATTATGACAGCTACTAAGTAGGGCAGGACCAGCTCGAATGTCACACTGATGGGGGAAGGGATGTGAATTTAACATTTGTACCAATAGCACTTTGTTTTACAGCACAATAAAAAACTCCCATGCCTGATAAAAAGTATATATATATATACATATATATATATATATATATATATATATATATATATATATATATATATATATATATTTAGAAAGCTTGTGAGGAAATTATTACTCTATTTTTGTTTTACTTGGATTTCTTGTCTGTGTACTTAATAAAGGATTTTCGACTGGAAACAGACTGCCTGCCTTGCTTGGATTACTTTCAAATACTTAGTAATGCTGTACAATTATACATTTTCTATTATTACTTTTTGTTTTGTTTTGTTTTAACTTAAGACGAGTTTACGTTCGCAACTTCTACTACTATTGTCTGATCTGATTAATATACAGTGATTAACTAGAAATATATGGACTGAAAATCTTCCACACAGAGAAGTTTCTTACACTGTTTTGGTTGATTGAATTCCATACTTTTTTGGGATTAGATCTTTTAGCAGTAGGTGGGTTAAAATAGAATTCCTTTTTATCTTTAATAATATGTTTCTTTGCCAAATTTCTAAGTTCCTTGCACTTTTGCAAGTCAGAGGGGAGCTTAGTTTTTACCCATCTTTTCCACATCCTATCTCTGGATTTCATTAGGGTGCGAGTAGCATTTGTTAGCCAAGGGGATATGTGTGATTTTATATGGACTTTTTGGAGAGGAGCAAGGCTGTTGAGAATATTAAGAAAGGTAGTATTGAAGGATTGAACTGCTTCATCAAGGGGGAGTTGGGCTAGATAAGTCCGATTAATTTTAGAAAGCAGGGCTTTAAAAATGTCAGGGCAGAAATTAGTTAGTTTGCGGCAGGTTATATATCTATGTGGTCTGGTGAAGTGAGGAGTAAATCTAAGAACTTTTTCTGGGGATTGGTCCATCAGGGAGTTGGGTAGGGTTTCAGGGTTATGATATTATTTGCAGGGATCAGAAACTTGTATCCAGTCTGTAAGACTGCTAGAGATGTTTGAGATGTTTGAATTATTGATAAGGGTTGGTTCAGAGATGAGTTGAGTAAACCCATGTAAGTTAATGCATGAGGGAGAGTTAGGAGAGCAGAGAGTTATCCAGTTAATATTTACATATCCAAGGAGAATGGTTTCATTAGGAAAGTGTTGAGAGAGATGGGAGAGAATATTCTCCAGTACTGTTATGTTATCCCATGGAGGAATGTAGAATGTGGCTACAGTGATAGTGAAGAAGTTATTAAGTTTCAGGTTTGCTAGTAGAAGTTCAGCAGGAGAAAAGAATGAGATAGGTTTATTGGAACATGTAATAGTGAGTTAGTTGGAATAGACTATAGCAACTCCTCCCCCTTTTTTGGGGCGGTCTAGGCAAAGAATATTATAACCAGGAGGAAGTATTTGTTTGTCAGGGTTAGGAGGTTTTAGCCAGGTTTCATTTAGGGCAACTACATCAGGATTCTGGTTAGCAATCCAGACATGAAATTCAATAAGTTTGTTTAGGACACTTCTGATATTCATAGAGTAGAATGAGATATGTTTATTAATACATTTAGGATGTGCTATGTTGGGAGTGGTAGCATTATTGATAGGAGAGTGATAGATGGGACCAGGATTAGGATGAATGTCGCCTGAGAATAGCAGGGCATATGTCAGGTAGTAGAGTTTGTGTTTGTATAGGCTATAGTGGAGGTGTTAAGTTTTGTCTTTGGAATACGAGGTGTGAGAAGGAGGAATTTTGATTTTGGGTAGAGGGGTATACAAGGGGAATATAGATGAGCGATAGTAAAAGATTGCTTTGGGGATGAAAAATCATCTGCGTGAATAATTGTGGGATCTTTATGTGCTGGAGTTAGGAGGTAGCTATAGCAGGTAAGATTGAAAAGGAGAAGTAAGGGAGGCAGGCGGACAGTAGGGCAGGTTATGAGAGTCATATTTGAGTAAAGAGTAAAAATATGATGATGTGGAGTAGTTAGACATGGGTTATAAGGTAAAGAGGCACAACCATTATTAGAATTGTTAAAGAAGAGAGAGAAGGTTGTGAGAAGTTACCTGTAGAGAAAGTATGTATAGGTAGGAGGTAATACAAAGTTATGAAAGTCTAATTCTAATTCTTTGGAGAGAGAGAAGGAGTTTTGGAATTTGCCAGAAAACAGGAAGAGGCAGGTCAGGTGAGATGGGATTTCCAGAGAGGTTAGCTATACAGGAAATGATATGGGGGGTGAGTGGGAATGGGGAACAGAGTATGAAGCAGATTGAGCCTGAGAAGCTGTATTGCCTAGTCTGTGACCAAAAAAAATCAGCAACACAGGCTAGAATTGTTTAGGGGCACAGGTAAGCTAAAACCTAGGTGATTAATGCAGTAGGGCTGACTGCTATTTTAGACATGGGCTAGCACAGGAATATGGACCGCAAGTTACTGTAAGCACCTAAGAGTGTAATTGAAAAGGGTTCTTGATTAGTTTTCACAGAGAGATCACTAATATTGGGGTAATAAGAGATAGCAAGGGGTAGGAGTCCAGAGACATTTCAGTGGGGAGATATGGGTCTAGAGAAATAGAGCAGCAGCTATTATACAGTAAAGGAGATGATTATAGATTATCATACACATACAGCAACATTGTGAGTATTCCTCGACAGAGAGAAACCTGGATGTGACACAGTGTGCAATAGTAGCAAGCTGTGGTTCACTGGTTCTTGGGCAGGGTACTAAGCAGGCACAGGGGATCTATACTGCTGAACCCTATGGAAAAGGAGAGAGAGAGGAGAATATTAAAAGTAAAGCAGAGACACCAGTGAGAGGGCCAAGAGAAAAGCATGAGAGAGAAGATATTAGTCAGTAAGTAGAGACATCAGTGAGTGAGACAGGAGAGAGAGTGTTCATGGCAGTGAGCCAATAAAAGTCTGGGTGGGGAATGAAAGAGAAACAGGGGACAGAGGAAGAGTTAGGATAAGAGAGCTACTAGAAGGCAGGACAGGTACTGCTTCTTAAAGAAGATAGTTGAAGGCGGATAGTTGGTATGAGTAGCAGGCTGTTCGATGGTGAGAATCCTGCCAGGGTACAAGACATGTGTGGTGCAGAAGTAGAGGTCTTGCAGGAATACATTGGAGGAAAGCAGGGCCTTACAGCCTCAGAGCCATTAACTGAGTTTAGCCCTTGACACAGCAAGAATAGGTTGAGTGGATAGAGGTAGAGTATGAGGAAAAATAAAGAATAAGTGCTTGGAAGGGAGATAGTTAAGGAAGAAACAGATTTTACAATTGTAGTGAGGGAGATAGCAGATACACAGAGGTGGCAAAAAAAAAAACAATTTGCACTTACAAAACTGTACTCGGTCCACATAGTATTTGCAGTTAAGGTATTTCATTAAAATAGCAGTTAACAAATAACCATAATTCAACTGTAATGTAAAATGGAACAGTCTTGTCCTAATGCAAATGCTCTACATACAATGTATAGTGGGAAAAGGAAATTATATATACAAGCTGGTTACATTAAGGATAGCAATACATATGCAATCTTCAGAGCTATAGGGAAAAGGAGTTAAACATTAGTAGGAGTTGAACATTAATAGAACTCAAATTAAATATTCAAAACCTGAACTTCACATACAAAAAACCTCTCTGGGGTATGACCGTCTCAGGAACAGATAGCTATAAAGGTTCGCTGTTAATGACTCATTTCTGCAAGGCACGGCATTTAAATTTCACCTAGATCTAGTACCAGAACGGCTCAGTGGTAAAATCACACCAGTACAGTTAAATCAGTTAATTAAACACAGCACTTGGGGCAAGCTATATGAAGGCAGGCTTAGCCGTCTGCTGATACATTAACAATAAAAAAGAAGTCCCATCCTATGATAAAGTAACTGTTAATATATAGTGAACGTTTGAGGTAAAAAGTAACAATCTGCAATATAATCATCAGATAAGTAATAGAATTTTAAGCATACCTTGTGCAGTCCCATAAGGGCACCTGCACTTGCTTCTCTATTTCGGTAAAAAACATAAACATAAATCCCTTCACTGAAATGTGCCGGACATGAAGTCAGGGGGAAGGATATAGTTCAAAGATGGCGCGTTATGCTACAGTAGGATTTATACCGTGCAAAGGAGTATGGGTAGGCTGGTCAGCAAGGGTATATGATTGGATAAGAGTGCTTACGTGTATCGTTATCTCAAGCCTGAGAAGTCATATTGCCTAGTCTGTGACCAGAGACAATCAGCAAGATAGACTAGAATTGTTTAGGGACACAGGTAAGTTAAAACCTAGGTGATTAATGCAATAGGACTGACCGCTATTTTAGACATGGGCTAGCACAGGAATATGGACTGTAAGTTACTGTAAGCACCTTAGAGTGTGATTGAAAAGGGTTCTTGATTAGTTTTTACAGAGAGATCACTAATATCAGGGGATAATAAGAGAAAACAAGGAGTAGGAGTCCAGAGACATTTCGGTGGGGAGATATGGGTCTAGAGGAATAGAGCAGCAGCTATTATACAGTTAAGGTGATGATTATAGATTATCATACACATACAGCAAAATTGTGAGTATTCCTCGGCAGGGAGAAACCTGGATGACATGCAGGGTGCGAACATTGTACCCGTTTTCACTTGTTCTGCAATACTTTGCTATGCAACCTGATTTAGATCATTTAGTACAGAACATAACGTGTTTTGTTTATAGACAGAGGCACACTCTTAGGTGAGGGCTTGCTAATGGTGTGTGCATGTCAGATTTACAGTTTGATGTTTCTATTAAAAGAAAATGCCAACTTGGAGTTCAAAAATATTTTTGTTTGTTTGTATTCCAAGTTATTTTAATGCATTGGAATAATTTTAAGGGCTTCATACTCTATTTCATATGTCTTATACAATATCAACCTTGAAATCTGACATAATAACATAATCTTGTTTTACTGCTGTGTCCATTGATTTCCAGCATCCATTTCAAGTACTCTTTATGAGTCATGTTAGACATAAGGAAATGAGGTTTCTGTAAGTCCCATGTAAATAGAATGGCTGTATGTATGTCACAAGCATCTTAAATAGCTACTGGAAGTACTTTTCACATTTTGCCTGACCTATCCCGATTTGCATTGTTCTCAGAGCTGCTGTAACCTATTCACAATAGTTATAAATACATAATAAAATAAAGTAGTTAAACTGCAGTTTTTGTATGACTTTCAAGTTGTAGTCCTGTAAGTACTGACTGACCCTCTCTCTCAAAATTCCAGAGATATATAAGCTATCACTTTAAACAATGACTTGCTAACTATCACTTCAAAGAACTTGTTTCACTGTTCATCTGTATATTGTAGGAAGATGAATGCATGTTTGCATATTTTATCTTGAATGTTGGAGAAATCATCTTGCTTGTTTTGCTCAAAAATCATTTGTGACTCATGTTATCTCTGCCATTACAGTGCAACACAGTCTAAAACAGTACAAACTTATATTCTTTAATGTGTGTTGCTATGACTTTTTTTTAAATGAGGCATGTACTTGTACTTCATAAAAATGTAATACTTGATATCACCATGGACTACAACCCAGGGATTTGATAAGTGGCTTGGATGTCTAAGGGACTAGCAAGGGAAGGATGGGCATGTGCTCATCCTGGGAGTGAAAGTGCATACTTGGACATACCATGTGATTGGTCCCTGGCAAAGGCCGGGGACACATGAGAGGAATTTTCTAATGAGGGGGGACAGCAGGGTTCCTTGGCTGAGCTAGCAGAGTGGTGGGAAGATATGCCTGCTTGTCCTCATTGCACGTCTGCCCACTTATGGTGCAGGTGCACGCAAGGAATGAGGCTCAGGTTAAGCATGTACAAAACATACCCCTCAGTAACTATATGATGCTGCATCAGAAAATTTCAATTTCCTCAGCACCCCAGAGCATGGGTTGGAGTACGTCCTGGGGTGGATCAAGAACACCAAGTAGATCTAGTGGATGAGAGGCCCCTCTGCTGACCTATAGTCAGATGTGAGGTGGCAAAAATGATGCAAAAAACATATTTGAGCATAATAAAAATCGTAGCTACTCTCTGTGGTGTGCATAGCATAGGACTTTAGACTTCTACAAAGATGCTGCAGGTACAGAAAAGAATGCCTCCAACAAGTGGATCTCTGACCAAAAATGTGTTCAGTTAGGTACTCTGATACTATTTCTGTTCTGCTCTGCAGCAAAGACAGTAAAAAATGGTCCATCATTTTATGCACATGTGCTTTTATAGTAGTTGCTGGCATAGACCTACTACTATCTTTGTAAAACTGTGCACAATATTTGAATGGTAAAATTACAGTTTTACCTGTGTTTGATACATGTCACATAGGTGGGGACAATCTTGAAAATTTGTCCATAATAAATGTCCAGTTAAGAAACCTGAAAACCTGTGCATCTGGTGAAGCATCAAATGTAACTAATATTTCCATTTTCAGTTGTTAGTAATTATGCACATCAGCACCTTATAAGTCCATATAGGATTTTAGTTAAAATAAAATCCTAGCCCACTCTCCTTGAGGCCAGCGTTTGATTGTTGCATATTATTCTAATGCCACAAGGTAAGCCTAAAATGCAATTATGCAATTTAAGTTTTTCAGTGGAGCACTGTTTTTTGGAATCCCCATAAGGTGGTCTGCTGATTTACTAGGACACTGAGTTGTTGTTACAATTTTAATAGATGCTGGTTGGTCACTACACATTGCTTCTAAAAGGCTGTGGTAGCCTTCACCAATATCTTGCAAAACGGTTTCATTTTTTGGACACCAGTAGGAGGAAGTTGCAGCACACAGAAGTAGACATAGCTCTCAACCTTCTATCTCCAAAATGAGGAATACTTGCCTTCATAACGTGGAACAAATGGGCAAAATGTGGAACGCATACTAATGGCTTGCTAACAACTTCAAATAGGAAGGTCATAGGATGGTTAAAATATGCTGGTTTTACTTATAAAGAAGATCATTTAATGAATTAATATGATTAATTTGTATTTACCATGGATTTCATAACACTGAATGTGTAACAGACTCTTTCAATGTGGAACTTTGAGAACATGAACTTTAATGAGGTACACTTGAGAGGTATGGAAGTAGAAACCATTATCCAACCAAAACTTTTCTCTGTGATGAAATTCCTGTTCCCAGTATGGATTGTCATATGAGTGCATGGGTTACACAGGGTTAGAGGAGCCAACTATTCAGGGAGAAAGAAAATAAGACAAAATCTAAGTGTTTACATTCAGTAATTGTCTCTTTTTATGCAGTAGTGCATTTCATTTTCTAGTGGGACTACTGGGGGGAAATTATTGAGGTAGCAAAAAATCACACACCGCACTTGGTATGTAAAACTATATTTTGTTGCACACATTCTCCAGCAATTGTATAAATGTGGTGAACACATAGCATACACCTATGTTGCTGTTAGTTCGCCATGTTCGGTAAACTTCAAAATTCAGGTTTATTTACAAGAAACAATAAAAATATGTTTTTGTTTTTTTTTCCTGTAGCGTTAGGAAAAACAAATCAGAACAAACAGTTTTTATACTCTTTTTTTTTTCAGGAAATAGTTTAAGCAGAGCTGTAGGCACGTTAAGATTTCTGATGCACTTTCATATTGCTCCTTCATTTTCAGATAGTTCAGTACTAACAGAGAAAAAACAAAATTCACTGAAGTCTTTCCACTTTTAGCAGAAGTTATCTAACAAACAGTTCATCTTCCCACATTAAAGAACAGTTTCTGCACCACCTGGTAACACTTCTTGCAATACAGAGTATAGTTCCTTTACAATTTTTGGAGACTTCTTCTAACCCTCGTCTAGAGGAATCTGCTATTTCTAGCAGCAGTAACCTTTTTGTCCTCTGACTGCAACAAACCACACACAAGTTTCCTTCGATCCCTCTCTGCCTGTTTGTTTTGGTCTTAAACAAACAACTTCCACATTCATCACTGTGCCATAATCCATTCATTATGCATATTGTCAGTAGTGGCTGAATGCAAAGGTTGTCACCCAAGGTGTTTCCATCAGAAACTTTACTAAGAGTGAACTAGAAGACTGGTGAACACATGGCATACATATCTGTTGCTGTTAGCTCCCCCTTAAAGCTATATTCTTTGTGTGTACCACCCAATACCCCTTATTCCTCTCTTGCCTTATCTTTTGATTTGCACGGTAGATAATCAAATAAAGCTACTACTTTTTCACAGATAATTATTACTTTGCTCATTACCATTGTCAGGAAGATGACCCACACTTTGAGAACTTTGAGTTATTACTGTTTACCTCATTAGCATACATGCCACATCTACCAATGAGAAACCTACCAATGGTTTTGGTTAGTCACATTTACTGGCTAACCTGCCCTTTTTGACAAGTTTTTAACACTTTTCTTTTTAGTAGAGCTGGCTTCCGTTATCTGACACTTTGGTGAAGTTTGCTCCTGTTTGATTTCCTACTCCACCGAGTTTATGTTGAGGATGCTACATATAGGGTGTGGTGGATTCAAGAGCCATAACTTGGATATGCTGAAGAGGCAGCTGTCTCGGGTACAAGCTGTTACGGGGTGTGATCAGCAGCTCTGAAGGGATGCATGTGAAGTACCGACAATCATTTAAGAAGCTGTAGATGATATCAAAGATTTTTAAATAAGTCTATTTAATGTAAAGAGCTTATGCAAACTCCTTTCTACAGTTACTAAGAAAGTAAAAGGCTGAAAGGTACATTGTATTTAGCAATTGTAGCACTACAGTAAACTCTTTGCTAGAGTTCCTACTTAGTTCTGTTTTGTTTTTTCCTCCAGAATTCTGAGGAAAGAAGACTTTTTGTTTTTGGCCTTCAACTTTGGATAGGAGAGGGGCACCATTTCTGGGGGCTACCCAAAGACCCAGATGACCTAGCTACAACTCTAGTATTCTGCATGTACAAATCAGAAATATATCGACATGTTAAACTTTTCATTTTTCCAAACTTATGCATACAAACTGTTTTTATTGTGTGAATATCCCTTCAGACAGCAGCAACCTTTTAGACATAAGTAAATAAATTATGAGAGTTTACAGTATGCAGAAAAAATACACCAAATGATACTAGTGCTAAATGTATATTTAGGTCTTGAGGTGTAATTTGCTCAGCATACCCTTCAGGTAAAGCTCTCAAGGTTTAGAACTGTTTTTATTGAAGAAAAAGAATATTTTGAAAAAGGAAGACAGAAAACCTGTCTGAGGGTTTATACTATATAATTTTTCTTTTAATTAAAACAAATGTGCTTTCTTTATTAGTGGTACTTAAAAGCCCAGTGATTTGGCATATGTTGCACAGCAATTAAGCTGAGATTCACAATGAGCAACTGAGGTACCAGTAAGCAAGCAGATCAGGTGACTCTATGCAGAACTGACGTCTGCTGTAAATAATTCAGGACACCATATTTAGCAGTGATATGCAATATTGCTACATCATGACAGTGTTTTCCATGTATTATTAACTAGTCACTTACTGCATCAGGACTTTCCATTAAAGATTAGTGTTGCCTGTTGTCACTAATAAGTAATGTACTGCCGAGTCCTTTCAGACAGCTTTAAGAGTTTTAGAAATGGCACTTATATTTCTGAACTGTAATTGAATGAAATGTCATCGCTTCATGTAACATTTGGGTTTATTAGACAGCAAGTACTCGGCCTACAGACTTATTATTTTCTGATTTCATCCCACTAAAAGTCTATAAATTGAATAGTGAGACTTCTGTATTTCAGACAAGGTGTTTAATGGTTTCACAGATCTTTCAAGTCATAGTAGTAACATGAAACCTATACAAATTAGATGCCTGATGTTCTTTTGTGTGTGGATGTATTTTGTCATGCAAATTTAAAACTCCCTTTAGCAGGCTAAAACCTGCTTAGAATGTGTATTTATATATGCAGGCGTCACATGTACCCTGTAAGTTATGGGTCAACCCTTCTGTTCTAAATAGGGCTTGCTAGATTTCACAGCTAATGAAATGTTACATCTGTATTCAGTCTTTTTTTTAAAGTTTCTAAAACAGATTAGTGGATTTAGTCTGCTTCAGAAGTGTGAGACAAAAAATGTTATTTAACTTTCTAAGATCCACTCGTATTAGAAGGTGTGAATAGCGATTGCATTTTGTGTTTAGAGTCATTGTTTGTATTTTTCTAAACATAAAAGGACAATGCAATGAGTTGAAATCCTCTTTCTTGTAAATGTGAGAATTTGTCATTGGTATACACAAGCTGCAATCCAGGCAGTTGGAAGTTAGCTTGAAATATGAGACCTGAACAGAAATCCCACAGCAATAACAATCTCAGGTCTTGGCAACAGAGTTTAAGCAATGTGTAGCATGGTGAGGATGCAGAAAAGCACGTGAGAGGAAATCCTTTGTGATTTTCTAGTCGGCAAAGAATGCCTCTCTCATGTACATTAATTCCATTCTAGTCTTTAAAGAACTGAATTATGGACAGCTGGGACAGCAGTTAGAAAGCCTGGTGCTGTAACACAAAGCCTCCTTTGTCTCAGAATGCAGACCACAAATTGTGGGAAAATAGGAACCGTTTCCATATTTGGGCATATGTTTAATGAACTGCCAGAGCATTCTATTAATTTATATTTAGAAAGTGGCAGGCTTTTAACTAGCTGAGCATTTTAATTAGTTTTCAAAGATTTTTTTCTTTTTATGTGGGTTTTTAAAACATATGAGTTTTATATATTTCCTTAATGTTTTGAGTCTTTTGTATAAGGTAAAAGACATTGTACAGTACTGCAGATGGATGCAAGAACATGTAAGACTAAATAAAGGTAGAAGGATAGTGCATCATTCTATTATCATTTTCTACCTGAAGGAAACTGAAGAGGCACATTTATAGAATTCCTACTTGTTCATCATGAACAAAATGTGAAATTTAATCTCAGGTAATGTATTAGAATAAGGAAATGTCATAAAACTCAGGAGTTGTTGATGTACAATTCTGTGCTATTCTTATGACATATTTCTTCCTACAATGTGTGGTGTTATTTGCAGAATAGTCTATCATTGGAGAGATGGAGTTAATACAATGCAGAAGCAGTGTACTATTGGACAGACTTCTTAAAAATAAAGGTATTAGTTGATATTCATGAGGGCCAAATGGCAGCTCATTGTAAGTTAGTCACTTTATTTTTATCCTGCATCTTTTCTAGTCTTCTCGTGTTCACCGAGACAAACCGACTACGACATACAAGAGTACTTCTAGATTAATCTAGTAAAATTGGTTTCAGTATTTGCAAAGTGCATCACAGGCACACATGTACAAACAAGCATATGCTCTTGTTGGTGTAAGTACATACCTTTCTGTATGAAACATCATGAAGGATCCATTGCAACCTGTTAGAATGTATGTTCAGTTGCAGTGAAAATACGATTGACCAAATGGTGTTAGCATGGGCTGAGGTGGAAATTCAGCAGTAAGTGAACTTACAATGCTGAATTTAAGTGTTGTTATACATGTCTGAAAGTAATACCTAGGAAATGTTCTTTGTACTATGCTTTATTAGTGCTAATGCTTTCTGTCCTTTTAAAAGTACAATATATGGGCAAACTAATTTAAAAGTAGCAATAGTATCTTTTATAAAGTAGTGTCCCTTATCTGAGGGATAGATAATATAGGGTAACAGAAGTATTGCTTTCTGTCTGCAGTGTAAGAGGCTTATGCAGAGCTGGATCATGGTGAACTGGGGCCCTAGGCAGGCTGATGGATCATCACCCCCAAATTTCCCATTACTTGGCTATGTTCTCCCCTAGTTACCATAAACACTGTTCAAACCCATCAGTCAGTGTGCATGCTAATTTCTTCTTTACTTCTACAATGATTATAAACATCTATCTTTAATTTAAAACTTTTTTTTTCAAATTTTATAGGGGAAACATTGATAGTAGTTTGCTAAACAAAATAATACAATCTCACAATGAAAACAGACAGCATGAGCAACACTACACTTCTCTGCCCTTGAACCTCACGTTCATTGAAACTGCATCAGAACCCACATTCATAGAAAATGCATCTGGCCAGTAGCAGATTAAGTGTACCTTTGGGCTGTTTTCAAACCACAGGCCTCCTGCACATATTTTTAGGACAATGCATAAATGCATGTGTTCTTTGATTCACCTTCCTGATTGTATGAAATTAAATTAACTTATTTTAATACTGCACAACTTGTTAGAGTGTGTTTTAAATCTGTAGTTTCGAACATTTTTCCAGTAAGCAGTGAAACAAAATGTATGAAGCAGTGATGACAAAACTACCCATTTCAGAATATTTCAACCATAAAAGGCCACTCAAACTGCTGTCATAATCCACCAATATCAGTCAATATGCACAATTTCTGCACAAGTAAAATTCATCTAAATAATTCCACTTAAAAACAACTGTAACTAATAAAGAGGTTGCTGCTGGCAAACAACTTTGCATTTCAGTGCATCATATACAAATTCAGTGTCTGATGCCCTTGAAGAATAACATTGCCACTAACAGAACCCAGACAGTAAAAGTAGCCGACTCCAAATCCAGCTCCAGACAAGTGACAAGTGGAGTATCTCAGGGTTCAGTCCTGGGACCACTCTTGTTTGACATCTACTTCTCTGAAGTACAGGCCAACATTAAGGGACTCTGGCTAACAAAGTTTGCAGATGACTGCAAACTGGGAGCCATTATTGAATCCCCAAATGATGTGGATATTCTACAAAAGGGCCTTACAGAAACAGATGCCTGGTGCTAATGCCAAGAAATGTATAGTTATCCCCTTTGGAAAAAAACATGTACCCATGAATTACCACATAGGTGGCAGGACACTAAACATCAAAAGTGTGATGAGAGACTTAGGGACACAGGTGGACAGTGGTCTCACTTTCAATAACCACACTGCCACAACAGTCAGGAAATCCTTCTATGTGGCACACCTCATCACTAAGGGCTTTTCATCCAGAAAAAATGTCCCACTGTACTCATCCCTCATTAGACCCATTATAGAGTATAATTCCCTGTTTGGTATGTACCTCACAAGACATCTGCAACAGCTGGAAAGGCCACAGAAATACCTCACTAAAAGAATCACAGGCCTAAAGCAGATGCCATATACTGACCGTCTAAAAAAACTCCAGCTATACTCTGTGGCATATCGTCTACTCAGAGGCGATCTCTGCTTAACATACAAGGCCATGTCAAACCCTGAGTTGTTGGACATGCTCCACTTAAAGAAATCCCAATCCCGCAGAGCCACATGCTCCAGGGATCTAAACCTTGTCATCACAATGAACAAAACATGCTGGAGGGATAGGTTCCTGACCCAGAGACTCCCCATACTCTGGAATAGACTGCCCATATATATCAAGCAGAGCGCCTCATTGGCCCTCTTCAAAAGGGACTTTGATGATTGGATGGGAGATAGGAAATTCACCCCGGGGATCATGTCAATCGCCCTGCTAGACAGGGGCCTAGAGAAGTAAATATTGTGGGAAGAAATATCCAGAGAATTGTTATGGCTAGGCTTGCATAGGCCCTAGGGCTGATAGCCTAGTACCAACCTATGAACCTATGCCTGTGTTACTTTAAAAAGCACTATGTGTCAGGAATCAATCTAACTGGTGTGGGAAGAGGGCCTTTTGCACCAAAAGCAAGCATGCTACCTGTTGCACTTCTAGCACTGAAAAACAGAACTGTGAAGCTATGTGACTGATATTGACAGACTGTAATCTTCACTGATTAAAACAAAAAATTAAGAGAGACCTGGCACTTGGTGTGGAGGTTTAAGGCGCTTGATTGCCAATAATTAAGACAGGGTTTTCACTATGAGCAAAGTCAATTAACTAGACAGTGACCCTAGGTGGGAACTTTCTCTCACACACACACACACACACACACACACACACACACACACACACACACACACACACACACACACCTTGTGCTGAGACGTATACATCTAAAACACACTCACTGGAATCATTCTTTGCTGCATCTCAACTCACTGGAATCTGTGCATTCATTGCTCTGTTATAGTGCGGATGCTATAGAATACTTAAATCTCCACTCATGCCTCCATTACCATGTGGATATAATGCTTAAATATCCTGCGGTTTTGCATTATAGAAGTCTGTTTAGGATGTGAAGTTTCTTGAGCTTGCTGTGTTACAGAAGTCTCCTGTAAGGTCTTGTAATGTTAGTGGTGTGTGAATGATGGAAGTTTCCTGCAAGGTCCTAATGCTGGTGCTGTGCATGTGATGGAAGTGGAAGTCTCCTGAAAGAATTTACTTTTGTATTTACTTACAGGAGATATTTTTAGCAAATTGGGCCCACCAACTAACACAGACCCTAGGCAGCTGCCTAGGTTGCCAAGTGCTGGATTCAGCTCTGGGCTTATGATATTTATGAACTAACAGTGGAAACTGTTAGATAACAGTATCTGTAACCTATATTTTTAATAGCACACAACTACCACAGTTGTATAACAGTTATTCCAGATCTCAACTCACCACATTATACCTATTCTCATCAGTTTTTGATATCTGATGCCTATTAGCTCCATCCTCTTGTAATTAATGAGAAGAAATCAGGGCTATTCAAGCTCAATAGAGTTCAGACTTCAAATAATTAAATACAAATCTCAATATTTTCTGAAAATATCTGTCTTGGTATACCAACTAAAAGTACTGTGGTTTGGCTAATAGATCCAGGATGATTTAATTAAATAACTCAAAATGTTGTCACCTTTATATGAATGTCATGCCATGTGCCTACTAAAATAAGTACAAAATCTACACTTTTAAAGTGTCTATTATCCACTTTCATTATAATCAATCACTCACCATCAAGGTCATAAGTTTGTCAGATGGTGATCATACTCTCACTTTAGTCAGTTGACCCATTCATCCCCTCACAGAATGAGAGCTGACTAAGAGCAATTATCATGCAGGAAGACATCAGGGGTGGTTCACATGTTTTTCTTTCCATCCTTAACATACACACTTGAAGAAGTGCCAGGCAGAAGGGAGTACAGTGTACTGTCTGTGGAGAATGCCCCTCACTTCTGCTAGAGGTGTTCCCTCCAAAAAGTCCTGCCTCTCCTCTCACAGCATGAACTGCAGTCTCTCTGGTCTCCATCCAGTTGATAGCCTCACCCTGTGTGCCTCTGAGCGCATGCAAATCCCCACCTTTATGGTAGAGGCGAGTGGGTTATGCCCCGTCATTCCTCCCCCCTTTCTACTTGACTTCTTCATTGTCAGGGCCACTAACTGAACCCCTGTTGTCTGGGTTGTAGTGAGGGCTCCATAGTTCTGTGGCACAGTGCCATGCTAAATGGTGAAGATATGTTAACTTTTTAATAATAAAAATGTGGCCTGCTCTATGGCTGTTAATTTTCCATTCCTTTATTACAATCCATAGTGCTCCATGACATGCATTCTACTGGCTACTTTAAGCTTTGCTTAAAAATAACTAACTAAATAAGTAAATAAAAATAATGTGTGACTGATGGCAGTTCAGTCACTAATCAGAAACTTACCAAACTACAAAAATATTTAGCCTTGAAATGAATAGCTCTGCCTTAAGCTGCATTATCAGCTAACTGCTCATTCAGCCACAAGGAGTGAAATGGTTGTTTTCTGTATGTAAATGAGCTATAAGAACATGGAACTACCTTGGGATGAGGTCTTGACCCACTGCTCTTTGAATCTATAGTATATCCTTATTGATGCTTTGCAGAGAGCCATGTATCATACAATCTGCTGATCTTCAGTACTATCACACAAGTACTGAGAGTTTGCAAAAAGAGATTTCCAATGTGTATAACTGACTACCTAGTGACAAACTTCCATTAAGCACACCTGAAATAAAACGATGATTGTTTCATGATAAGGCATTAAGTAATGGGAGAGACACTAGTGAATGGAATGAAGTTTTACTACATTCTAATTTTGGCGAGTGTTATCTCTTGCAATGCAGACTACTTAGTACAAATACGCTGAACTGATAGCACTGAGAACATTTTTGATACACTGTACTGAAAGATCACAGTAGTGTGACTATTTTTTATCTTTGCACAGTGTTTGGGTTCTTCCTGTGGCTGTATGACCTTGGAGTTGGTATATATAAGTAAGGAAGTACAGGTTAGAAGAAGGACTGACTCTTGGAAAAATTAAAAAAAATGTATTGTTAATTTAATAGGTTCAGTATCTGTGTTGTTTGAGGTGTCTGTTTTGACTTCTTATAGGTAACCATTTTTAGTACCCTGACTTTGTTTTAGGTCAAGGCATTAGTTATTCAAAACATGGTAGTTTATTCAGATCATCTGCATGCCTGGCTCTAAGCTCAATTGACTGGAGCACTGACTATGATCCAGTGATTTGGGTTTTGTTAGAGGACTGCCAGGCAGGGAAATAGAAGGGTTAGGGGTTGTGACCTACTTACCCCGGTGGATGGGAGATTGAAGGAGGTGCACACTCAGTGAACAGTCTGCTGGTGATATCTGTCTGGTAGTGTCCAGGGAAAACGCTGCCTATGCTTGAGGATGGGAGAGCAGGGCTGCTTGTGGGTACATATTTTTGCATAATGAGAAGAGGCAAGTGACCTGAGTCCATTTCATACCCCTTTCTCTCACAAGCTGAGTGTGCTCAAGGGAACATACTACATACAAAAATCTGAACCATTCCAATGATTGACTATGTGATGGCCACTGCCAGATGATTCTTCCTGATGTGCCAATTGTCCTGGAGGGTTTGATGATCATCATGCAGGGCAAAAAAGCTAGATTATCTGCATAGGCTGAAGGGAATCACATCACATGAAAAGTTGCATCTGATTGCAGTCAACACTTTGATATTACTTGGTCTATAAGGAGACATTAGAGTTAAAATATATTTAATGCAAACCACCCTGAATAAAACAAGCTATTTTTTTCCACATAATGTATTTGCTTGCATTCAGAAGCATCATTCTGAAGAAAGTTATAGCTCAACTCATCAGCTGCAATTTTCTGAAGATTCTAAAATGACCCATGTGTCCAAAAATGTCCTTGATTATTTGCTTCAGGGTCTCTGCAAAATATTGTAAGTACATAAAGGCGCCTATATGGTGATATTTTTTTATCCCTATTATTCCTTTAGGAACCTGTATTCAGCAGGATATTTCTGATTAGAAGTCCTTCAGACTTTATTGTTTTTCTCTGTGTGCTTCACCCCTGGAATTTCCTCTTAGCTGAGGAATCAAATTGTACGACATATAAAGTACCTAATTTAGGAAACTACAGAATTAAAACAGTTAAACTGCCCTTCCACTGAATTCATGTGGATCCGTCAGAGGCAATTTCAATGAATGGAAATAAACCAAAACCACTTCACTGAAACTGCCTTCAGCAAATACTGAAAACAATTATTTTTACAAGGGAGCAAGCCCCCTTGCAGTCCATGGAATTATATTTACCAACTTTGAGGATGCACAGCAGTGGAGAAAAAGGCAATCTCCACTTTTGTCAAAGGCAGTTTCAGTGACCTGGCATCGGTTTCTTTGCTTTCACTGAAATCATCTTCGACACATTGACATGCTCCCCAGTCCAGTATAAAATTGTAGAAAGTGCAGTTTTGAAAAACGAACAAAATACTACTAATAATATATATCTTTATATCTTTGCCTTTCTCTCTTTCTATATGTCTCTCTCTGTATATATCATTTTATGTGTATGTATGTACATACACACACACACACACACACACACATGCATATATATATATATATATATATATATATATATACTCATATGTATGTGTATATATATATATATATATACTCATATGTATGTGTATATATATATATATATATATATATATATATATATATATATATGCTCATATGTATGTGTATATATATATATATATATATATATATACTCGTATGTATGTGTGTATATATATATATATATATATATATATATATATATATATATATGTATAATATATATAAAATAATAAAATAGAAGACCATGAGATACCACTGAGCAAATTCTTTAATAGATTGAACGCTTTCGTCAAGCGTTCGCCACTAGACTTCTTCAGAAGTCTAGTGGCAAACTCCTGACGAAAGCGTTCAATCTAGTAAAGAATTTTCTCAGTGGTATCTCATGGTCCTCTATATATATACAAAATCAAAAAAAATTAATTAAAGTCCAAACCTTGACCTAGAGAAAACTGAATAACAAAATAATAATAATAATTGCTGTATCACAGCATGAGTGAAGGAGGTTTCATTCTGAAAAAAAAATCCAAAGGGATGAGTTCTTTAATTCTAATAAAGTAATGTCTTCATATCTGTGTTACATACCTTTTTAAGTAAATATTTACTATTTACTTGTACCTGGTATTTAAAATTAAATCTGTCCATAGAAGGAAAATTACAGGGGAGGGAGTCACCCATACCAGGATAATATAATGAGTGTTGTGAGACTGTGTATTGCCAGGACTTGGAGCTCAAAGCAGCAAGTTTAGTAAATGGAAGAGTCTTGGAGCAGGGAGATTTGTTATCAAGACATTCCCAAAAGCAGTGCTTAATAGCATGCAGATTTTTCAAGTTTTTGGTCTAGAAATGTGTATACCTATGGCTGAAACACACAATCTGTGGTTTAAGAAGGATAAAGACCTGAAGAAAAGAAAAGAAAGAGAGGCTGCAACTGATTCTGATTGGGTTATCATGTTAGTCAGTGGCATATGAGAGTTGTCTTGACAGCTACCATCCTGGTCCAAAACAAGGGGGATGAATCTCTAGAAGTAAGGGGGGGCTAATTGGTTTCTAAATTCCCAGTTTAAACAAACAACAGATTTAGAGTATGTTAAGGAAGTCACATATAAATAAGCACTGAAAACAAACCAACCTTTATACCTAAGTAAATGAGACCGGGGGTAGACTGACCTGAGATAAAATAACCAATGAGCTGAAAACAGTATAAAAGTTCAGAACAGAACATCATGTCAAAAATACAGAATTAAAAGTATTTGCATAAAATAACTCTGGTTGTATGTCAAAGTTGGTAGCTGTAATCAATGACTATATATATATATATATATATATATATATATATATATATATATATATATATATATATTTATAGCTATATCTATAGGAAAATGCGTGTGTGTGTGTGTGTGTGTGTGTGTGTGTGTGTGTGTGTGTTTAATGAGGCAATTTCAAGAGATCTTTTTCCCCCTTCATTAGATGTTCCAGAAAAAGTACAGAGTTGTAAAAACAAATTTATTGAGCCACCTGACTTTGAAAACAGAGAGCAGTCATGCTTGTCATGGCAGTATGCAGCTTTTCTCCAGCCACCCACAGGCCGAGCAAACCTCATTCTATTTACACTGAGTGATGCAAAAAAGAAGCATAAATCATTTATATAACAATATGCCTCAACACTGTTTAGTGTAAAGTAATTACTACTGTTCCTTTAAGTAACTCTATATCACAGCACCTGGCACAGCAAAAAGATGTCCTTCCTGCTCTTTGCCACATTTAGCTACCAACCCAGTAATAGCACCAAAAGTTAATAACAGCCACTACAAACCACACTAGCATTACATTTTTTTCTAGGTTCGTTTTGGTCTGTACTTGCTGACCATTAAGTCTGCTCCACTTAGACTCTGCCACTTTGTTCCCCCCTACTAGGGAATTACCCCAGTACACCGGAGAAAACCATCTGGAGGGGCTGTCATACAGGCAGT
The DNA here is from genome assembly GCF_019279795.1 of Protopterus annectens. Classification (NCBI taxonomy): domain Eukaryota; kingdom Metazoa; phylum Chordata; order Ceratodontiformes; family Protopteridae; genus Protopterus; species Protopterus annectens. Next base: position 1,185,420,290 of record NC_056731.1, on the reverse strand, counting down.
CATGAGTGTTGCTTGTACAACACTGCACTTTCCCACAGTGCCTTCTGTCAGTGAGTCCATGGCCCTTTACTCACATTAATGAAGGCTACCACTGTACAGTGACTTGATGAGCCAAAAGCCCAAACTCCAAGATGTGCAACTCCATGCCATCTCTCCTATGAGGGACTGTGGTCGTATGTCAAGACCGGAATAGCTGGTCAAGAGGCGAAGGTCAACACCTGCACCACAGCACATGGAACACACAAACTTCCAGAACACCCACCATTACAGCTCTCAAAAAAACACAAACCACACACCCACCTTCGCAGAGGCTCTCAATAGAAATCTACCCAAACAGCAGAGACCTCCAAGGCAGAAACACATTCGACCACCACAACACAGCACAAACCACAAGACACATAGCTTCCTTACACAGTGTGCCCCTCAGCCTAAGCCCCTAAGGCAAAACAGCTTGCCCAATACAATAATCATAGTTGACTCAATAATGAAGCACACTGATGTCCCACTCACTAGGCTGAATAAGGAGAAGGTAACAGTCAGCTGTCTATCAGGTGCCAGAATCCAACACATAACACATGCATTCAGGTCACTCCACAACAAGTACAAGTATGACTATGTCATTGTCCATATGGGTATGAATGACCTGAGATGCACCTCCCTGGACTACAAGAAAAGAGACATGGTGGAGTTCCCGGATTATGTGGCCCAGGCAGGTATGACCCTAGCCCTGAGCAGCATCCTACCGTTGCCTAGAATGATACAGCAGTACAAACAGAAAATGATTGATTTCAAAATTGTAATTTTGTGCTTCTAAGGGTCATTTTTTCTTGATACATATTGCAGACATGCTTTCAATGGCCTACTTCCCCCGGTTTCTACTGTAAGGATTCACCTATATGGTTTAGTTCAAAACTTACCAAACTACAAAAATATTTAGCCTTGAAATGAATAGCTCTGCCTTAAGCTGCATTATCAGCTAACTGCTTATTCAGCCACAAGGAGTGAAATGGTTGTTTTCTGTATGTAAATGAGCTATAAGAACATGGAACTACCTTGGGATGAGGTCTTGACCCACTGCTCTTTAAATCTATAGTATATCCTTATTGATGCTTTGCAGAGAGCCATGTATCATACAATCTGCTGATCTTCAGTACTATCACACTAGTACTGAGAGTTTGCAAAAAGAGATTTCCAATGTGTATAACTGACTACCTAGTGACAAACTTCCATTAAGCACACCTGAAATAAAACGATGATTGTTTCATGATAAGGCATTAAGTAATGGGAGAGACACTAGTGAATGGAATGAAGTTTTACTACATTCTAATTTTGGCAAGTGTTATCTCTTGCAATGCAGACTACTTAGTACAAATACGCTGAACTGATAGCGCTGAGAACATTTTTGATACACTGTACTGAAAGATCACCGTAGTGTGACTATTTTTTATCTTTGCACAGTGTTTGGGTTCTTCCTGTGGCTGTATGACCTTGGAGTTAGTATATATAAGTAAGGAAGTACAGGTTAGAAGAAGGACTGCCTCTTGGAAAAATTAAAAAAAATGTATTGTTAATTTAATAGGTTCAGTATCTGTGTTGTCTGAGGTGTCTGTTTTGACTTCTTATAGGTAACCATTTTTAGTACCCTGACTGTTTTAGGTCAAGGCATTAGTTATTCAAAACATGGTAGTTTATTCAGATCATCTGCATGCCTGGCTCTAAGCACAATTGACTGGAGCACTGACTATGATCCAGTGATTTGGGTTTTGTTAGAGGACTGCCAGGCAGGGAAATAGAAGGATTAGGGGTTATGACCTACTTACCCCGGTGGGTGGGAGATTGAAGGAGGTGCACACTCAGTGAGCAGTCTGCTGGTGATATCTGTCTGGTAGTGTCCAGGGAAAACGCTGTCTATGCTTGAGGATGGGAGAGCAGGGCTGCTTGTGGGTACACATTTTTGCATAATGAGAAGAGGCAAGTGACCTGAGTCCATTTCATACCCCTTTCTCTCACAAGCTGAGTGTGCTCAAGGGAACATACTACATACAAAAATCTGAACCATTCCAATGATTGACTATGTGATGGTCACTGCCAGATGATTCTTCCTGATGTGCCAATTGTCCTGGAGGGTTTGATGATCATCATGCAGGGCAAAAAAGCTAGATTATCTGCATAGGCTGAAGGGAATCACATCACATGAAAAGTTGTATCTGATTGCAGTCAACACTTTGATATTACTTGGTCTATAAGGAGACATTAGAGTTAAAATATATTTAATGCAAACCCCCCTGAATAAAACAAGCTATTTTGTCCACAGAATGCATTTGCTTGCATTCAGAAGCATCATTCTGAAGAAAGTTATAGCTCAACTCATCATCTGCAATTTTCTGAAGATTCTAAAATGACCCATGTGTCCAAAAATGTCCTTGATTATTTGCTTCAGGGTCTCTGCAAAATATTGTAAGTACATAAAGGCGCCTATATGGTGATATTTTTTTATCCCTATTATTCCTTTAGGAACCTGTATTCAGCAGGATATTTCTGATTAGGAGTCCTTCAGACTTTATTGTTTTTCTCTGTGTGCTTCAGCCCTGGAATTTCCTCTTAGCTGAGGAATCAAATTGTATGGCATATAAAGTACCTAATTTAGGAAACTACAGAATTAAAACAGTTAAACTGCCCTTCCACTGAATTCATGTGGCTCCGTCAGAGACAATTTCAATGAATGGAAATAAACCAAAACCAATTCACTGAAACTGCCTTCAGCAAATACTGAAAACAATTATTTTTACAAGGGAGCAAGCCCCCTTGCAGTCCATGGAATTATATATACCAACTCTGAGGATGCACAGCAGTGGAGAAAATGGAATTATATATACCAACTCTGAGGATGCACAGCAGTGGAGAAAAAGGCAATCTCCACTTTTGTCAAAGGCAGTTTCAGTGACCTGGCATCGGTTTCTTTGCTTTCACTGAAATCATCTTCGACACATTGACATGCTCCCCAGTCCAGTATAAAATTGTAGAAAGTGCAGTTTTGAAAAACGAACAAAATACTACTAATAATATATATCTTTATATCTTTGCCTTTCTCTCTTTCTATATGTCTCTCTGTATATATGATTTTATGTGTATGTATGTACATACACACACACACACACACACACACATATATATATATATATATATATATATATATATATACTCATATGTATGTGTGTGTGTGTATATATATATATATATATATATATATATATATATATATATATATAAATAATAAAATAGAGGACCATGAGATACCACTGAGCAAATTCTTTAATAGATTGAACGCTTTCGTCAAGCGTTTGCCACTAGACTTCTTCAGAAGTCTAGTGGCAAACTCCTGACGAAAGCGTTCAATCTAGTAAAGAATTTGCTCAGTGGTATCTCATGGTCCTCTATATATATATATATATATATACAAAATTAAAAAAAATTAATTAAAGTCCAAACCTTGACCTAGAGAAAACTGAATAACAAAATAATAATAATAATTGCTGTATCACAGCATGAGTGAAGGAGGTTTCATTCTGAAAAAAAAATCCAAAGGGATGAGTTCTTTAATTCTAATAAAGTAATGTCTTCATATCTGTGTTACATACCTTTTTAAGTAAATATTTACTTGTACCTGGTATTTAAAATTAAATCTGTCCATAGAAGGAAAATTACAGGGGAGGGAGTCACCCATACCAGGATAATATAATGAGTGTTGTGAGACTGTGTATTGCCAGGACTTGGAGCTCAAAGCAGCAAGTTTAGTAAATGGAAGAGGCTTGGAGCAGGGAGATTAGTTATCAAGACATTCCCAAAAGCAGTGCTTAATAGCATGTAGATTTTTCAAGTTTTTGGTCTAGAAATGTGTATACCTATGGCTGAAACACACAATCTGTGGTTTAAGAAAGATAAAGACCTGAAGAAAAGAAAAGAAAAGAAAAAAAAAGAGAGGCTGCAACTGATTCTGATTGGGTTATCATGTCAATCAGTGGCCTATGAGAGTTGTCTTGACAGCAACCATCCTGGTCCAAAACAAGGGGGATGAATCTCTAGAAGTAAGGGGGGGCTAATTGGTTTCTAAATTCCCAGTTTAAACAAACAACAGATTTAGATTATGTTAAGGAAGTCACATATAAATAAGCACTGAAAACAAACCAACCTTTATAGCTAAGTAAATGAGACCAGGGGTAGACTGACTTGAGATAAAATAACCAATGAGCTGAAAGCAGTATAAAAGTTCAGAACAGAACATCATGTCAAAAATACAGAATTAAAAGTATTTGCATAAAATAACGCTGATTGTAAGTCAAAGTTGGTAGCTGTAATCAATGACTATATATATATATATATATATATATATATATATATATATATATATATATATATATATAGCTATATCTATAGGAAAATGTGTGTGTGTGTGTGTGTGTGTGTGTGTTTAATGAGGCAATTTCAAGAGATCTTTTTCCCCCTTCATTAGATGTTCCAGCAAAAGTACAGAGTTGTAAAAACAAATTTATTGAGCCACCTGACTTTGAAAACAGAGAGCAGTCATGCTTGTCATGGCAGTATGCAGCTTTTCTCCAGCCACCCACAGGCAGAGCAAACCTCATTCTATTTACACTGAGTGATGCAAAAAAGAAGCATAAATCATTTATATAAGAATATGCCTCAACACTGTTTAGTGTAAAGTAATTACTACTGTTCCTTTAAGTAACTCTATATCACAGCACCTGGCACAGCAAAAAGATGTCCTTCCTGCTCTTTGCCACATAACATTTAGCTACCAACCCAGTAATAGCACCAAAAGTCAATAACAGCCACTACAAACCACACTAGCATTACATTTTTTTCTAGGTGCGTTTTGGTCTGTACTTGCTGACCATTAAGTCTGCTCCACTTAGACTCTGCCACTTTGTTCCCCCCTACTAGGGAATTACCCCAGTAAACCGGAGAAAACCATCTGGAGGGGCTGTCATACAGGCAGTCATGAGTGTTGCAAACTGGCTCACAGATAGAACCCACAGTGTGAAAGTAGCTGACTCCAAGTCAGACTGCCGTCCAGTCACGAGTGGAGTTCCACAGGGATCGCTCCTGGGTCCTCTCATGTTTGGTTTCTACTTCTTAGAAGTCCAGTCCAACATGAAGGGACTCTGGCTGACAAAGTTCGCAGATGATTGCAAGTTGAGAGCCATTATTAACTCCCCAAGTAATGTTGACATCCTACAGAAGGGCCTCACTGAGACCAAAGACTGGTGTCAGAACCATGGCCTTAAGCTCAATGCCAAAAAATGTGTCATCAGCCCCTTTACGAAAAACACATTTCCCATGAACTACCACATAGATGGTAGTCCACTGAACACAGAAGGCGTTATAAGAGATCTGGGAACACAGGTTGACAGCAACCTCTCTTTTGACCACCACACTGCCACTGTGGTCAGAAGGTCCTTCTATGTGACACATGTCCTTACTAAGGATTTTGCATCCAGGAAGAAAGAGGTCATTGCCTCCCTCTACTCTTCCCTCATTAGGCCAGTCATCCAGTACAATGCCCCATTTGGCATGTACCTCACTAGACACCTCCAACAACTGGAGAGGCCACAAACGTACCTCACAAAGAGGATCCTAGGCCTTAAACACTTGTCCTATATGGACAGACTCAAAAAACTCCAACTATTCTCTGTCTCATATCGCCTACTTAGAGGCGATCTCTGCTTGACTTACAAAGCCATGTCTGACCCAGCTCTGTTAGAAATGCTACATCTAAAGAAATCCCAATCCCTCCACGCAACATGCTCCAGAGACCTCAACCTCATTACCACAATCAACAGAACGTGCTGGAGGGACAGGTTCATAACCCAGACACTGCCCATGACATGGAATAGACTTCCCATACACGTCAAACAGAGCACATCACTGGCCCTCTTCAAGAGAAATCTTGATGAGTGGATGGACAATAGAAAATTCACCTTGGGGATCACTCCAGTGGCTCTACTCGACAGAGGCACTGGAAACTAAGGTTGGGTGGCACGATGCCAGGATAATCCTACGGCTAGGCTTGTAAAGGCTCCAGAGCCATTAGTCTAGTACACACCTATGAACCTATATTTGAGTTTTGGACTTCACACCCTTCAGAAAATTCATGGTAATTCAAAACCTGGTATTCTGTCATCTTTCTAAGTTTCTAAGATCAGTATTTAAAAATTATCCATATTTTTTGGGCCTTTGTCCTCCCACTCTAAGAAGTTGAGAGGTATGATATATTAAAAATTGTATATATGTGTGTGTGTGTGTGTGTGTCTATATATATATATATATATATATATATATATATATATATATTTTGACATTTTTCACTTTCAATGTTTTGACTTTTCGACATTATATTTCGATCAAATGACCATTAGACCTTATTGCATTCAACATTTTCATAGTAAACCTCTATATATATATATATATATATATATATATATATATATATATATATATATATATATATATGTGTGAGTGTGTGTGTATGTATGTATGTATGTGTATATACGGGTCTACTTTAGAACACCGACATGCCAGTTCGCCGACACACAAACCACCAACACCAAATAACCGACAACACACAATACCGACAACATAAAACACGACCATTACACACGACACACTAGCGTAAACAACACATTACACTACATTACATATCCACTAGCCCTAACAAGCACAACCCACAAGGTCACACTACCCTACGCACACTACTACCTGCACCTAGCTAAACCCTTATCCGCCAACCCACTGGGTCCCATTGCTACACACTTACCCTACCTGCACCCTAACCCTAACTCACTTAACCCACCCTAAGGTCGACAGTACCAGACATTTACTTACCTGCACCCTATTCCTACCTTACTTAACCCACCCTAAAACATAAACCCGTCACTAACACACACTTACATTACCCAAACCCTAACTGCAGTACTACCGCACACTCACCTTTCACACACCCTAACCCTAAATCCCTCACTATTGCACACTTACCTGTCCGCTCTAATCCAAAATCCCTCACTACTTACCAAGTCAGCTGCCTTGTCGGTCTTCCAGCTGTCGGGATTTCAGCATGTTGGTCAACTGTCCTTTCGCCTCTTCCACGTGTCGGTGAACTGACGTTTCGGTAATTTGAAGTAGACCCGTATATACACACATCAGAGAGAGAGAGTCTTCTGCGCTTTAATTTCTAGAACAGTACATAAATAAGCACAGTATATTTTGTTACTTACACCATTTTATTGATATTGTTCTGTTTTCATTTTCATTGTTGTGTCTTGTTGTGTCTTTCGGCTTTTCCCGGTTAGGGGTCGCCACAGCGGAACTCCAGTCCGCTAATGATTGGTAGTTGGTTTTTACATGCCGAGTTACCAGCCCTGATGCACAACCTTCAACGAAGGTACGCCCATTCACGCATGTCTCCACGCAGAAGACATTTTATCTGAGAATCGAACCGGACAGCGTCTTACTGTGAGGCGACAACGCTACCGCAGCACCACCACCGCGGTTCTGTTTTAATTCCCATTACTAGCGTTAAATATAGATGTTATTCTGACTTTACGCATTCCAGCAGTTAGTTGTAATGTAGGACTTCATATCTTCTTTTCTCCCTTCATCAGTATAAATTTTCTAGTTACTGCCTGTGATTCATGGCAAACCTTTGCTTGTTTCATGTTCTATGGCACACGTTAGTCTTATGCATCTCAGGGGCTGCATGTCTAAATTTTACAAAAGAATGTTTAATGCTCAAACATGTGAACTGTTAAGTGCAACTTTAACTAGCTGTAGGAAAATCTAGACTTGTTATAACAATATTTTTCTCCAAGGGACTTTGCTGCTTAAACCCACAGACATGCCTCATCCATGCAACTGATTTATTCCAAGATTGCTGTACTGTGGAATAAGTGGAGTTCTCATATCCCCAGCAATCTCATATTAGTATATAATAAAACAAGGTTGAACTTAACTGTTTCTGCTACTTGCACCCAGAAAATAAATGAAACTATTTAAATAAGTAAATAGATCTTCCTACTGCAGGCAGAGGGGAAGAGATTTATATTGAAAGTCCCTTCCTTTCCATTATGAGCTTTCAATTGCACTTGATTCTGCATGGGTCTCTAAGTACAGTGACAGTTTTAACACATCTGCAGTAGTGTGGGTGGAGGGGACTGTCAGTTCCTCTTGGACTACAAAAGAAAACCCTAAACAAAGGCTTGCAATTTAGCAACTTTTCTGGCTGTAGCTGGATAACGTCTAAGTATAGTGTAAAACAAGCTGTGAGCTGAACATAAATGAGGGTGATTAGAGACAGAAAATAAGCAGTCCTTTTACAGAAGGCATAGAGGATGACAGTGGCTCACACAAATCCCATTATATGTCAATGGCATGGGAATTCACAGTTGCTTCCTTATGTTTGGCATGAGTCATACAAAGCATTATCAAAAGAGAAAGGGTTGAGGAAGAACAAGATCATGTTGATACATCAACCCCTATTGGTAGCCATGTTGTGGAAAACAGATAAAAATTACAAATAAAGCACTTAGAGTGATTTTGAGGTGTTAAAATAGGCCAGGAAATATAGTGAAAAAAACAGATTTTATAGTTCTGGGGTGGGGTTTTCCTTTAATTTTCTGTAGTTTCCTTTTTTATGCTTGTACCATTGCCATTTGCCTTGCCCAGAGATTTAAGCTGAAAAACAAGTGCTCTTTGTTCATCATTGGGCTCCAAAAGACTTCCACTCTGTGTGATTTGCCTAGGTTTGTTCACATTTTAATAGAGTGCAAGTTCTGAAGAAGCTTCAAGAGTACCACAAGGAGTTGTGTCTTTCAGCTTTTCCCGGTTAGGGGTCGCCACAGCGGAACTTCGGTCCACTAATGATTGGCAGTAGATTTTTACGTGCCGAGTTGCCAGCTCTGACGTACAACCTTCAACGAAGGTACACCCATTCACGCATGTCTCCACACAGAAGACGATTTAGCTGAGAATTGAACAGGACAACGTCTTACTGTGAGGAGACAACACTACCGCAGCACCACCACCGCAGTTCCAAGGGTACCACAAGGAGTACAAAGTTAAAAACCCTGATTCCTTTTTTGCTTAAAGAAAATGTCCATTAAACAGATTGAAGTCAAATGCAAGCCAGAAGGGGTAGTAGACGTCCCATCAATATCAAAAGTACCACCTCATTCTGCTGAAGGCTTTGCTAAGAAAAAATAATTGATACAAGATCCCAAGAGGAACAAGATTAAAACACAGGGCAAGAAAGAAAAACAAAAGTACTATGCCTGTTCTATCATAGAAACTAACTAGGCTATCAGAATTTTTCAATTTAGAAGTAATATCCACAGTCTTGGAACTCAGTTAACCTCCTTAACAGCTTCTCTTATGAAAAAATAATTTCTTCTAGTGCACCACGAATAGGTCAGAAATGTAATGGAGACAGCTGTATGAGTGAAAGTAACTTCATTGGTTACACTTGCACTGTCGACGGTGACAGATTATCAGAAATTATCCAGCAGGAGAGATGATTCATTTCAGTGATTACTGTGACACCATCCATGTCAGCATGGCATATATTTTACTGAAGTAAGAGGTTCGGCCTCCACCATCCATAAAGAGAAGTGAACAAAACAGGGGATTCTGAGGAAGACAAGGACACAATTCTACAAGCCTATTGTAGAATTTCCTTTTTATTATTTTACCAGTCACAAATCTTTATCTCCGTCTGTCTGCCTGCCTCTCTCTCTCTCTCTCTCTATATATATATATATATATATATATATATATATATATATGTATATATATATATATATATATATATATATATATATATATATATATATATATATATATATATATATATATATATATATATATATATATATATATATATATATATATATATATATATATATATATATATATATATATACAGAGAGAGAGAGAAAGTTAACTCAGTTTCTTAAGGTGTGCCTCCTCAGAACAAAGTAAAAAAGAAAATGATAAACACTTATTTAATGTAAGACAAAAAGTTTTGTTAGCAAAGGGATGGTACTTTGAATACGGCAGGACAGAACAAAGCCAGGCAGGCATTAATCTTTCTCATGTTCCTCACAAAAAATCACTGTGAAAGATTATTGCTTTTTTCTAGCCACTGCCTGCTGACTATCAAGTCATCTGCTATCGGTCAATTACCTCCTACATATTAGGTAAGAGGTGATTATATGACTTGTAATTTAGACCGCCATTGGGGTGTTCTTTGGGTAACCTTGTCAATCTGCTGCTTATGTCCATAATCAAAGGGATGGCATGCAATGGGCATTGTGATTTACCTGCACAGCACACCTTTATATGCAATATGAGCATGGCCCTGCCATCTTATAGAAAGCCCCTCCTTGTGATTCTTAGTCTGAATTGTGAATTCTACCAAGGGTGTGCCCAGACACACACTTCGAATCTCACACACACACACACACACACACACCCGAGGAGAGGCAAGTAGGCTGAAGCCTCATCATTTCTATTCTGCCCCAACTCCAGCATCAACAGGTGCAATAGCCTCTACCCAAACTTGGGTCATTTGAGCTGCAGTCAAGGCTTTATCCACCTGTGCCAGTGGAGCTGCCTAGTAATAATAAGATTTTTTTGCTGAACACCTATATATACAGTTTCTAGCACCTAGGCAGTTCATTTAAGGAACTGGATGGTTACGGGCATTACATAAAACTCATATGGTAGATTCTGAGATAGTGGAGTTGCATCCATCAAAAATTGCTGTTAGTAGGGATGTAGCATTAGATAAAGAGGCAAAGGTTTTGACAGTGATGTAGAGTCTGAACCTTATTCACCATGACAATCATAGCTGTAAATTACTAGGCCTTTGTTAATGTACAACAGTTTGCTCTTTAGAACTAATGCAAGAAATAGTAGACCAGCTCCTAGTTGGGGAAGTTAAAGAGAATCTCAGAGTTGACCAGAGGACAACATACTCAGGCAACATTAACCTATGTGCCCAAAGTCATGGACTGCTTACTTCCCTAGTAGGCAGATGGATAGGATCTGACAGTCATACAACCACATCAGAAGGTGATCACATTGCTGAGACAGGAATCAAGTTGCAAACATACCTTGGCAACCGCCAGCCTCTTTTACTCATACCAAGAGACTAGTTGAGACCCCTGTAGACCACTTTCAGAAGAAGAGAGATTGTCTTTCTCTTGATAAGATGAAGCATGTGGAGCAGCAGTGACCTCTGTAAGTCTTCTCTAGCAGGGGAATCATGATACCCTCTGCAGAGAGGCAAGCCTGATGAGCAGTGGTGACTCAGCCTCACTGTCTCCTCCTTCACAAGTGAACCTGTAGAATGATGACAGTGCGAAAATGGTTACACACACACATATATATATATATATATATATATATATATATATATATATATATATATATATATATATATATATATATATATATACACACAAATTAGCTGCAGTTGTACAGTAGACTGGCACAGATGCCATACAAACTTTACTGCTGGAACAGTTACTCCTATCTTCTGCATGACCCAATCATATTCAGCTGTCACTTCTGTTCTGCTGTAGAACAAATTATGCAGTTCTAAGTGTAGATGTACAATTGAATAGTAGAAAACACTAGTACAAAAAAAAAAATCTTACAGTACACTTTAGGCTACCAGGTCAATAGCCTAGTAATCTCCTATAATACTACAAAAGTAATAGTGAATTAATTATGTTCAGGAAATATATAATATTGGACCAAAATAAAGGACTAGGGAGTAAAACAGTTTCCTAGGGCTGTAGCTTTACAGATTGCTGAGGCTATAAGTATGCTTAGTGCTTTACATGATCTTAATGTCAAGAGTGCTCAAGGATCAGATGGACTTGTGTATGACTCATAAAATAGTATTGTTGAGAGTTATGGTTGAATAGTTACAGTACTGGGTAAGAAATAAAAAAGCATGTAAAGAGAGTATGAGATTAAATTTCAAAATATCCTCCATAAGTCCCAATTCAATCTTGAAACACTACCTACAAAACACCTGGTCCTGTCCCTGTCAAGCTCCAACCTGATTCTAGTTACCTTCTTCCTAAATATACTTACTTACTCTCATTAATTTTCTCTTTCCTCTGTTTTTTCTCCTCCCCCTAGTGCTAATACTACTACATATCAACACCCAGTTCTTGTAAATATTTTTTTTGCATGCAAAAAATCTTGTTGTTGCTATCTATATATATATATATATATATATATATATATATATATATGTACATATATACACACACACACACATATATATATGTATACATATATATGTGTGTGTATATATATATATATATATATATATCTTCTGGTGTCATTCAAAGGGGATACCTGGGATAACATGCTCAACAAGCCACGCTGCTTCGCCAGAGACGGATTGCACCTGTCACCCTTAGGATTTCGAATACTGGCCAAGGCTCGTGCCACCCCCATAGAGCCTTTTTCAGGCAAGGCTCAAAAGACAAACCCACCACTGTAATAGCACAAGTAACAAAAAACTGAGGGTAATGCTACTCAATGCCAAAAGTCTAACCCTCAAAATGCACGCATTCGAGGCACTCCTCAGTATGGAGGAAATCAATATATGTGCAGTAACAGAAACCTGGCTTAAGGCTCCAGAGAGCACCCCAGCACTACCAGGCTACAACTCATACCATACATTTCGGCCACAGAACCAAAACTGAAATACAAAAGGCAGGGGCGTGCCCATATTCATCAAGGATACCCACACCTCCAGGTTAGTGGCATAGCACGATGCTTCAGAGATCATCCAAGTGCAACTAATAATGGGAAAAACTGCAATTCAAATTGTAGCTTGCTACAGATCACCCACCATGTCCCAGGATCCCCATTCTGCGTTTCTGGAAACACTGGGAAAGATAAAGGTCCTACCAAACACCCTAATATTGGGTGATTTCAATTACTCAAACATTAACTGGGAGAACTACTCAAGTACTAACTCCCTTGCCCAACTTTTCCTGGAATTTATAAACTCAAATGCCTTGCTTCAACTGGTCAACACTCCCACCAGAGGTGACAACATATTGGACCTGGTCATCACCAACATGGGCGACCGGTGTTCCATACCAGAGGGCAACCCCTTGCTGGTTAGATCTGACCATAAACAAATCACTTTGGATATCCATATTCCGCCCCCACCCCCGGACAAAAAAACACATGAAAAACTTTTCAAAAGCAAACTTTACATTACTTAAGACCGAGGTGGAAAGTTTCAAAGCCCCCATGCTGAAGGATAACACTGTCCAAGCTGCAAAATTCTTTACTAATGCATCCTACAGGCAGCTACAAGAATGCATGGATCGTGCCATCCCAAGCAAAACCAAGACTCACTCCTCCAAGAAAAAGAAACCAGTCTGGTGGACTCCTGCCATAAACAAGCTATACAATAGAAGGAGGAAACTAGTACAGAAAAGGGTAAAATCCCAAGAAGGGAAGACATCCCTGATCAATATCAGCAAGAAACTACGATCCCTCATAAAATCATCCAAGGCGAGCTTTGAAAGAAAAATTGCCAAGGACCCCAAAGATAACCACAAGGCATTCTTTAGGTACGTGAGGAATCTAAGTGGCAATGCTCAGATCTGCTTGGAGTTAGTGCAGAACGGCACAAAATAAACTGAACCGACCGATATCGCCAACATTCTGGCAGACAGGTTCAGCGCAAATTTCACCCCCTCTCACCCCCAAAAGGGTCCATAACCATACCAGAAGAATGTAGAGTCCCTGAAATCACAGACACTCAGGTTAAAACAGCCCTCTCCAAAGCCAAAAACAGCATCAATGGGACCGGACGGTGTCCCAGGCTGCGTCCTACACGAGCTCAAAGATGAACTAACACCTCACCTAAACACACTGTTCAAACTCAGCCTCTCCACAGGCTACATACCCATAGAGTGGTGCACAGCAATTTTTATTCCGCTCCACAAAGGTGGAGCCACAACAGACCCCAGGAACTATCACCCTATAAGCCTGACTAGCTTGGTCTGCAAGGCTATGGAGCGCATCATCACAGAACTCATTAAAAGAGATATTGGGAACCTCCAAACACTGGACCCTACCCAGTTCGGCTTTAAGGGCAGATCATGCCTCCTAAACCTGGTGGACTTCTTTGAGACAGTTACCAAGGCTATAGAAGGTGGTACACACAGCCTTCAACACCATTCCCCATTCTGGTATTATAGACAAGCTCAACATCCTGAACATAAACCCGTACATCACAAGATGGGTTGCCAACTGGCTCATAGACAGAACCCACATGGTGAGAGTTGTGGGAGCTCGGTCTGACTCTAAACTGGTTACAAGTGGCATTCCCCAGGGCTCAGTCCTAGGACCCCTCCTGTTTGGCATATACTTCTCAGAGGTACAGGCAAGTACAGGAGGACTATGGCTGACCAAGTTCGCAGACGATTGCAAACTAGGGGCTATAATTGACTCTCCGGCTGACACAGACATCCTCCAAAAGGGTCTCACTGAGACGGATACCTGGTGTCAAAATCATGACCTTAAGCTAAATGCCAAAATGTGCATAGTCATCCCCTTTGGAAAAAACAAAGTACCCACAAACTACCACATAGGTGGTAGTCCCCTAAATATGGAAGATGTAATAAGGGATCTGGGGACCCAAGTAGATAGTAATCTCACCTTTGATAATCACATTGCCAAAGTGGTTAGAAAATCCTTCTACGTGGCCCACCTAATCACAAAAGGGTTCGCATCCAGATCAAAAGAGGTAATTGTGCCCATCTACTCATCACTCATCAGACCCATCATAGAGTACAATGCCCCATTTGGGATGTACCTTACAAGACACCTGCAACAGCTGGAAAGACCACAGAAGTACCTCACCAAGAGGATCACTGCCCTCAAACAGATGCCCTATGCAGCTCGACTGAAGAAACTCCAGTTGTACTCTTTTGCATACCGCCTACTCAGAGGTGATTTCTGCCTGACATACAAGGTCATGTCCAACCCAGAATTGATGGACATGCTCCACCTAAAGAAAACCTTATCCCCTCGAGCCACACACTCTAGGGATCTAAACCTCACCACAACAATAAATAGGGTGTGCTGGAAGGATAGATTCCTGTCCCAGATACTTCCCATGCTTTGGAACAAGATCCCAATCTACATTAGACAGAGCTCCTCGCTAACACTCTTCAAAAGAAGCCTTGACGAGTGGATGGGAAACCTCGGGGATCACTTCAATGGCTCTGCTGGACAGTGGCACAGGGAACTAATCTAAGGGGGCGGCGGCAGCCAACACATTCTGGCTAGGCTTATAAATGCCTTTGGGCAGATAGCCTAGTACCAACCTATGAATCTATATATATATATATATATATATATATATATATATATATATATATATATACCAACCTATGAATCTATATATATATATATATATATATATATATATATATATATATATATATATATATACATATACTTGTACAAAACTGTTAATTTAGTTAATTTCATTTTGTTGCATAAATTATTTTTGTATGCCATTTCTGATGTGAATGTTTGTCTTGAATGACTGTAACTGTAACTGGAGCTTTTCTCCTCGGGTCTCCACTGGAAATGGGCCTTTGGCTCAGTTGGACCAACCCAGTTAACAAATGACAATAAATAATATAAAATAAATAAAACAGAAAGAGGGAATATTAAGAATTGATGACAACTTATATTAAATAACACTGATTATAAATTGTTTATGAACATTTTGCAAAAGAGGATGGCAAAAATATTATGTCATAGATGAATGAATATATGGAATCACAGAGGGGAAGCAAGTAAGTGAAGTACTGATTTTGATTAAAAAAAATAACTGATTGTATAACAAGGGAAAAGACTACATGTAGTGCATGACAGTAGGTGGAAAATACTGAAGAAATATGCTTTGGAATAAGGATTAGTTATGTATTTAGAATAAATGTATTTATGTACTTATAACAACTTTATGAGTAATGAGTGGTTAAGTGAAACAGTTAGCATAAAAAGAGGGGTACAGCAAGGGTATCCCCTTAGTGGTGTAGTATCTGCATTAGTTGTGAATACTGTTATTATGCTGTCCATAATGTACTATGAGTTTTAAAAGGATGAGATTAAAATGGTAACATTCAGAATTACTGTTGATGTTGAGAATCTCTAGACAGGGTGTCTGAAACTTTCTTCCAGTGGCACTTACTGCTTTGTTTTCTTTATTGTGTTTTAAATAAATATATATGACAAATAATCATTTTCACATCTTAAAGAGGATTGTCAAGCTGAGAGAATGCACTGATCGGAACTAATTAACTCTATGGTCATGTGACAGTGGGAAAAGGAGTGATTCCTTATTCCTACTTAACATCAGTTTCACATCCACATCCACATATTTAACCCCTTAACTGCTGCATTTTCAATAGGCCTGTCCCCAGAAGACTAGCTGTTTTTTTTTTTTTTGATGTTGATGTTTGTATTTCAAAGATTGTATCTCCAAAGTGATTCAACAGATTTGTTTGAAATGCTCAGGGAATGTTATTAGCATAATTATGTATGAAATTCATTAGACTGGGCTTCTATACTGAATGACAAAGGAGCAGATATATCTTGAATGCTAGTGAAAAACAAATAAACTTTTTAATGTCATTTTTATACCTCAACATATACAAAAAAATGCAAAGATAATTTTTATTCTACAACACAACCTCTTCTGTCAGCATTATTAATTTACATGTTTTAAGCTTTTGATTATTTTACTCTGAAGAGAACTGAAAGCCACACATTTGTTTTTAGATGACTGTGTTGTTAAAGTTGTACCCTGTCATTTTGCAAAGCCCAGACTAGCCTGAATTCCACCCTAACTTCAAGTGACATTATTTCTGTAGGGCTTCAAGATATTCATATGAAATTTTCAGTAGAAGCTCTTCAATAAGACCCCTTTCATTTTGATTTGCAAAGCACAGTAAGTTTAGAGAATGTACACAACATAGACAACGGTATTTCAGATATGGGCATACCTGTCCAAGCATATCCGTTATAACATATAAAATGTCAGGAAAATATTGCTTTTTCCTAGAAAATTATATTTTTGACCTAAATTTCATAAGAACACACCAATCGTAGATACATGTTGAGATTTTCAGCATGTAAAAGTGCAAAATATACATTTTTATGAAACAAGTCACAGTGCACATACACACATACGCACATTCTTACTTTCTCTCTCTCTCTCACACACACACACACACACACACACACACACACACACACACACAAAACTGATTTTTTTCATCTCACTTAATGTGGCTTTTCTAAAAATGTACTGAGGTTTAAGTAAAATGGCAAATCCTTGTAATTATTGCTAGCTGAGTGGTTTTTTTCACCTTTTTACTCTATTATTTTACACTCACTAAAAGCAAAGCCACATTTAGTGAGAGTAAAAAAGTGTTGTCCATTTTTTTTTGTCTGAGTTTTACAGCAGCTAGTAGTAGACTTGATTTTTTTTTACCAGGCTTTTCCTATACAATGACAACCTGCTGGAGAGCCATTAGTTCTCCTGGCAGGGTGAGGATGCTTTGAAGGGAATCAGCTCCTCAGATAACCGTCAATTTCCAAAGGCTCAATAGTCTTTTTAACTGCAAGCAAGAGAAAGAAGTCTGACATAAAAGAGACAGGCTTATGACTACAGGGGGAAAAATTAAAAGCTACAAATGCCTTGCTCTGTGTGCTTTTTCTTTGTCAGAAGCATTAATATGTGATTGTTAAGATGATATGTGAACCTGGGGCGGCCACAGTGGTGCAGTGGTTAGCATTGCCACCTCACAGCAAGCAGTTCTCTGGTTCAATCCTCAGCTGGGGTGCCTTCTGCGCGGAGTCTGCATGTCCTCCCTGTGGTCGCATGGGCTACCAAAGAGATGCTGCAGGTGGACTGGACACTCTAAATTGGCCTTAGGTGTGAGTGTGTGCATCTTTGGCCTTAGGTGTGAGTGTGTGCATCTGTGTGCCTTCTGTGGAAGGTTAGGTGCCGGGCTGGCAACTCGACACCGTAAAACTCCACTGCCAATCATGAGCAAACAAGGTGATCCGCTGTGGCGTCCCCTAACCAGGAAAAGCCGAAAGAAGAAGAAGAAGATGATATGTGAACCAGAGAGACACATTTCTGGAGAAAGTATTATGCTTTCATTCAAGCCCAACTGAGTGAGGAATTTAAAAATAATAGAAATATCACAGAAGGGAAGCGACAGCATAGTCCTGTTTTTTGTATAAGCATTACAAGGTTTGTTTTGCAGGGGAGGAAAATACATTCTAGGAGAATGTCGTGTTTAGGACATTTTATTTATTTTATTTTTATTTTACATTTGTTGAGCGGGATAATCCGACTGGATATATGTCCATTTTCAGCAGAGGCCCGGGGAGAAAAGTTCCAATATACAAAAATAACAAAATTACAAAGATTACACAACAATTAGATACATAGAAAATATAAGACAAGGAGTTATGTATATATACAATGGTTTAGTAATGTTCCCAATAGGAACTCACAAGTTACATGGTCTGACACATTAAAAACAAAAAAATAATCAGATTGGAACAAACATAGTTGAGTATTAAATGTTTAAGATATTATTTAGATAGGATTTCATTTTGTAACTTAATCAAGGTTGGTAGAGGGACAAAGCCAGTTCACTTTGAAATACTGTTTGATGCTTTTTTTGTAGAGACTTAGGGAGGATTGAAGGGTTATATAGTTTGGCAGTGAATTCCAGGTTATGCCAACAAAGTTGGCAAACAGGGATTCACCAGCTGAGTTATTAGCTTTGTAGGTTTGGACCAGTAGTTTGTTGGATGATCGTAGTGACCTCAAGTTGTTGTATGGCTTTATAATATTTATAAGTGAGGGGGTATCTTCAGGTTGGTATAGAATTTTGTGTGCTATTAAGAGTTGATTGAATTGAATTAAGCGGGGCATTTCTAGCCACTCTAGTTGTTTAAGGTTCTGGCAGTGATGGATTCTGCAGGTTCAGCCAGTGGTGAATCTGGCAATATGGTTGTAGCTGTGGGAGAACTTACTAAGTTCATATTTATTAAGGTTGGAGAGTACAGGAGAGGCATATATAAGAGCAGAGAGTAGGTGTGACTGGGTGATTGCAGTTCTAGCCAATGGGGTTAAAAATGACTTGTTTCTGTACAGAAATCCAAGCTTCTTATTGATGGTCTGTATGGTTTTGTTGACCTGTAGGTCAAATTTAAGATTATTATTTATAATAACCCCTAGAAGCTTAGTATGGGTATCTGGGGAGACAGCGGTACCATTATTGGATGTAACAGAGAAAGAAAATGGGGTAGATCTACTAGTGGGGGTGAAGAGTAGAAGTTTAGTTTTATTGGGGTTCAGCAGTACATATTGGTTGAAGAGCCAGTCTTCAATAGTGTTAAATGTGTTTTGGGTTAAGATTTGTAGGTCAGATGAGAAGTGGCTGAGCAGATCAGAGTAGAATCATCTGCATATTGAATGCAGGTAGCTTTGGGGATAGCAGTGTGAAGGTTATTGATGAAAATAGAGAAGAGTAGTGGTCTTAATATGGAGCCTTGAGGGACACCAAGTGTAAGAGGTTGCTGGCTGGACAGTTTGCCCTGCCATAATACAGCCTGTTGTCTGCCAGTCAGATAGGACTGGAACCACTGGATTGCGTGATTATTCAGGGAGATTGATTTTAGAGAAAGAATGAGAAGTTCATGGTTGACCATATCAAAGGCTTTTGATAGGTCAAGAAAGAGGGCAGAGGATAGCCTATTGTTATTCCTGTTTTGGTTGATGGCATTAGTAAAGGAAAGGAGGGCAGAGGTGGTACTGTGATGTGGCCTAAAGTCATGCTGAGAGTCAGACACTAGGTTGTTCTGTAAAATATATTGCATTAGTTGCTTGTGTACGCACCTCTCCATTATTTTGGCTAGTGGGGAAAGAATGGCAATCCGTCTATAGTTGGATAATTCTGTGGAACTTCCACCTTTATGGAGTGGGATGACGGGGGATATTTTCCAGAGGGAGGGAGGGAATAACACTTTCGGATAAGGTTCTATTGATAAAGATAGATATGGGGTATGCAATAGCATCTGCAGCTATTTGTAGGTACTCTGCAGGGAGGAGGTCAGCAGAAAGGGTAGTAGGTTTTAATTTTATTAGGGTTTTGATAAAAGTGGTAGAGATGGGTTGGAAGCTAAATAGGAGATGATTAGTGGGTAGATTAGAGGTAGGGTTGAAAGTTTGTGGAGGTTAGTTGATTTGCTAGGGATTGGATTGCTTCAGTGAAAAAGTTATTATAGGTGCCAAATATGGTCTCTGGGGAATTATGGGTGAAGTTTGAAGGGGGTGGGGTGGTTGAATGTCATGGATGAACTTTTGAGGGTTGTTTTGGTGTTTATGTAGGAGATTTTGACAGTATCTTTTTATCTAGTAGAATGGATTGTTTTGTTTCATTCCTGAGTTGGCAGTATTTTAAATGGTCAAGCGGTGCTTTAGTTGATTGCCAGCTGGTCCAGGCTCTGTTTCTAGTTTTGATTTTTGACTTGGTAGCCTTTGTGAGCCATGGTGCAGTATTTGATTTAGTTTTTATAGTTATATAGTACATGCAGGAGCATGGGAATCAAGGATACTCAGGAATTTAGTGTTCAAGTAAGCTATGGCCTCTTCTTATGATAGATTTTTTAGTTTTGACCAGTCAACTGCCTTTAGTTCATTTTAGAAATTAACAGGGTTGAAGTTCTTCCTGTTTCTAAGTGTTTTGTATATGGTCTGGTGGGGGGGTGCCTGCCTTGTGTTTTATGGTATAGGTTAGTAGGTGATCGCTAAGGTCGTCAGGGAGAGTCCCAGTTGTGTACAGTTGGGGTTGGTTACTGACTTGTATCTAGTCTAGGATACTTTCCCTGTTGGTAGGTTTTATAGTCTGCTTAAACCCAGATAAGTTTATATGGGTGATGGGGGATTCGGAGGAGCAGGAGTGCCAATCGGTATTGAAGTCACCAAGAACTATGGGTAGGATATCCTCTAGGGTATTTATATTGTTACCTGGTGGAATGTAGGCACAGACGATGTTCAAACATTTGTTATTGTTAATCTGTAATTTGGTTATGAGGAGTTCCGCATTATTGAATTGGGGTGGTTGTATGGTGTCTCTATTAACACTTAGATTATTTTTGTAAAGGACTGCTATCCCACCTCCTTTCTTAGTGGTCCAGTCTAGTCGGTGTATGTTATAGCCTGGAGGTAATATCTCATTATCAGTAATATCTGGTTTAAGCCAGGTTTCTGTAAGACACATAATGTCTAGGAAGTGGGTTGCTAAGAGGGCGTGCAGGTTGGGAATTTTATTAATACTTCTAATATTTAGGTGAAATGTTAGGAATGAACTAGTGGGAGTAGAGAGGGGTAGCTTGACTGCAGGGTTGTGGTAGGGGAGTAAAGGTTATTGGGTATAGGTGGACCAGGGTTGGGATGAATTTCCCCATATATTATAAGGTTATAATGACATGAAACTCTGAGCTTTAGGATTTTTATAAGTTTTATATAGTCTTTGTCTTTAGGATTGCGTTTTGTGGCTTTACAAGGATGATATTTTGTTGGGGGTGATAGATTGGATGTTTGGTAGATGGTTAAGGGTATATTCTTGTTTGAGAAGTCATGGGAGGCTGTTTTACCTTTTGGGTAGTGAATACCAAGATAGAACTGATGTTCATAGGCAGTAAGGTGATAAAATAGAAATAGTAGAAGCAGTAAGGTAATTAGTATTGTTTTCTTTGTTTGCATTATGGTAAGAGGGCTGGCCATTATCAAAGTTCAATGTGCTAACAGGGTTTGGAAGGATGGAAGAGGAGGTAATGGGCTTGAGAGGAGAGGGTTGTTTAGTGATGTGTGAGGCACTGATTGGTACTTAGCATAAGGGGAGTGGCTAAAGTAATATAAATTTAGCAGTAGTGGTGGTGGGTGGGAATTGGGGGCAGGGTGGGGCGTGGGGCAAGCCCAAGCACAGCAGTGCTAATGCAGATACAAGATACTTACAGCCTCCTAAAGGATTATGTTATATGTTTTTCATTTTAAATGCACCAAATTGTTCTATATACTGTGCTGGTAGGTACTTTAGTCTAATATTTAAGTTGTTAATTTCCCTTTGTTTGGTATGTCTGGTCTAACGTTTAGTTAATTGAATTTAGGTAAACTAGGGATTTCGCTAACTGAATGCTAGGGACACCTCCAGTGCTGTAGACCCAGAGTTTTAAATAAATCAAATACAATGATTCACAATATTAACCTTGTAGAAGTAGGTTGCTGAGGGGCAGGACAGTTTAACTCTCCGTGTTGCAGTTTTGGCAGGGAGATCCTTCCTATGTTGCAAGTCTTTCAAGTTGTGGGTAGTTTGGAGGGGTATAGCACCTAGTCAGAAAATAGTATGTTAGTCTATTAATTATCCCTTAAGAGCATGGTTGTTGAAGAATCACTAACATTGTCTTTAATGACTAATATGTGGGATAAAAAGACCAAAGAGTACGCAGCAATAATAAGCTTGCCTTCTTCACAAATATCTTCATTTCTAAGGGTAGGCAGAAGATATTTAAGTATTCAGTATCTGAAATAAGGTAGTCTGTATAAATCTGCAGTGACTTAGGAAACTACTGATCTATCAGTTTCACAAGTATTATTTGTAAAGTAATGGATCGAATTATAATATAGGTAATACTATGATCTATCCTGGGATAACATGCTCAACAAGCCACGCTGCTTCGCCAGAGACGGATTGCACCTGTCACCCTTAGGCTTTCGAATACTGGCCAAGGCTCTTGCCACCCCCATAGAGCCTTTTTTAGGCAAGGCTCAAAAGACAAACCCACCACTGTAAATAGCACAAGTAACAAAAAACTGAGGGTAATGCTACTCAATGCCAGAAGTCTAACCCTCAAAATGCATGCATTCGAGGCACTCCTCAGTATGGAGGAAATCAATATATGTGCAGTAACAGAAACCTGGCTTAAGGCTCCAGAGAGCACCCCAGCACTACCAGGCTACAACTCATACCATACATTTCGGCCACAGAACCAAAACTGAAATACAAAAGGCAGGGGAGTGCCCATATTCATCAAGGATACCCACACATCCAGGTTAGTGGCATAGCACGATGCTTCAGAGATCATCCAAGTGCAACTAATAATGGGAAAAACTGCAATTCATATTGTAGCTTGCTACAGATCACCCACCATGTCCCAGGACCCCCATTCTGCATTTCTGGAAACACTGGGAAAGATAAAGATCCTACCAAACACCCTAATATTGGGTGATTTCAATTACTCAAACATTAACTGGGAGAACTACTCAAGTACTAACTCCCTTGCCCAACTTTTCCTGGAATTTATAAACTAAAATGCCTTGCTTCAACTGGTCAACACTCCCACCAGAGGTGACGACATATTGGACCTGGTCATCACCAACATGGGTGACCGGTGTTCCACACCAGAGGGCAACCCCTCGCTGGTTAGATCTGACCATAAACAAATCACTTTGGATATCCATATTCCGCCCCCACCCCCGGACAAAAAAACACATGAAAAACTTTTCAAAAGCAAACTTTACATTACTTAAGACCGAGGTGGAAAGTTTCAAAGCCCCCATGCTGAAGGATAACACTGTCCAAGCTGCAAAATCCTTTACTAATGCATCCTACAGGCAGCTACAAGAATGCATGGATCGTGCCATCCCAAGCAAAACCAAGACTCACTCCTCCAAGAAAAGGAAACCAGTCTGGTGGACTCCTGCCATAAACAAGCTATACAATAGAAGGAGGAAACTAGTACAGAAAAGGGTAAAATCCCAAGAAGGGAAGACATCCCTGATCAATATCAGCAAGAAACTACGATCCCGCATAAAATCATCCAAGGCGAGCTTTGAAAGAAAAATTGCCAAGGACTCCAAAGATAACCACAAGGCATTCTTTAGGTATGTGAAGAATCTAAGTGGCAATGCTCAGATCTGCTTGGAGTTAGTGCAGAATGGCACAAAATACACTAAACCGACCGATATCGCCAACATCCTGGCAGACAGGTTCAGCACAAAGTTCACCCCCCTCTCACCCCCAAAAGGGTCCATAACCATACCAGAAGGATGTAGAGTCCCTGAAATCACAGACACTCAGGTTAAAACAGCCCTCTCCAAAGCCAAAAACACAGCATCAATGGGGCCGGACGGTGTCCCAGGCTGCATCCTACACGAGCTCAAAGACGAACTAACCCCTCACCTAAACACACTGTTCAAACTCAGCCTCTCCACAGGCTACATACCCATAGAGTGGTGCACAGCAATTTTTATTCCGCTCCACAAAGATGGGACCACAACAGACCCCAGGAACTATCGCCCTATAAGTCTGACTAGCTTGGTCTGCAAGGCTATGGAGCGCATCATCACGGAACTCATTAAAAGAGATATTGGGAACCTCCAAACACTGGACCCTACCCAGTTCGGCTTTGTTAAGGGCAGATCATGCCTCCTAAACCTGGTGGACTTCTTTGAGACAGTTACCAAGGCTATAGAAGGTGGTACACACAGCCTTCAACACCATTCCCCATTCTGGTATTATAGACAAGCTCAACATCCTGAACATAAACCCCTACATCACAAGATGGGTTGCCAACTGGCTCATGGACAGAACCCACATGGTGAGAGTTGTGGGAGCTAGGTCTGACTCTAAACTGGTTACAAGTGGCGTTCCCCAGGGCTCAGTCCTAGGACCCCTCCTGTTTGGCATATACTTCTCAGAGGTACAGGCAAGCACAGGAGGACTATGGCTTACCAAGTTCACAGATGATTGCAAACTAGGGGCTATAATTGACTCTCCGGCTGACACAGACATCCTCCAAAAGGGTCTCACTGAGACGGATACCTGGTGTCAAAATCATGGCCTTAAGCTAAATGACAAAAAGTGCATAGTCATCCCCTTTGGAAAAAACAAAGTACCCACAAACTACCACATAGGTGGTAGTCCCCTAAATATGGAAGATGTAATAAGGGATCTGGGGACCCAAGTAGATAGTAATCTCACCTTTGATAATCACATTGCCAAAGTGGTTAGAAAATCCTTCTACGTGGCCCACCTAATCACAAAAGGATTCGCATCCAGATCAAAAGAGGTAATTGTGCCCATCTACTCATCACTCATCAGACCCATCATAGAGTACAACGCCCCATTTGGGATGTACCTTACAAGACACCTGCAACAGCTGGAAAGACCACAGAAGTACCTCACCAAGAGGATCACTGCCCTCAAACAGATGCCCTATGCAGCTTGACTGAAGAAACTCCAGTTGTACTCGGTTGCATACCGCCTACTCAGAGGTGATTTCTGCCTGACATACAAGGCCATGTCCAACCCAGAATTGATGGACATGCTCCACCTAAAGAAAACCTTATCCCCTCGAGCCACACACTCTAGGGATCTAAACCTCACCACAACAATAGATAGGATGTGCTGGAAGGATAGATTCCTGTCCCAGACACTTCCCATGCTTTGGAACAAGATCCCAATCTACATTAGACAGAGCTCCTCGCTAACACTCTTCAAAAGTAACCTTGACGAGTGGATGGGGAACAAAGTTTACCTCGGGGATCACTTCAGTGGCTCTGCTGGACAGAGGCACAAGGAACTAATCTAAGGGGGCGGCGACAGCCAACACATTCTGGCTAGGCTTATAAATGCCTTTGGGCAGATATCCTAGTACCAACCTATGAATATATATATATATATATATATATATATATATATATATATATATGTATATATATATATATATATATATATATAAATATAAACTTGTACAAAACTATTAATTTAGTTAACTTCATTTTGTTGCATAAATTCTTGTTGTATGCCATTTCTGATGTGAATGTTTGTCTTGAATGACTGTAACTGTAACTGGAGCTTTTCTCCTCGGGTCTCCACTGAAAATGGGCCTTTGGCTCAGTTGGACCAACCCAGTTAACAAATGACAATAAATAATATAAAATTAATAAAACAAAGTGGGAATATTAAGAATTGATGACAACTTATATTAAATAACACTGATTATAAATTGTTTATGAACATTTTGCAAAAGAGGATGGCAAAAATATTATGTCATAGATGAATGAATATATGGAATCACAGAGGGGAAGCAAATAAGTGAAGTACTGATTTTGATAAAAAAAAATAACTGATTGTATAACAAGGGAAAAGACTGAATGTAGTGCATGACAGTAGGTGGAAAATACTGAAGAAATATGCTTTGGAATAAGGATTAGTTATGTATTTTGAATAAATGTATTTATGTACTTATAACAACTTTATGAGTAATGAGTGGTTAAGTGAAACTGTTAGCATAAAAAGAGGGGTAAAGCAAGGGTATCCCCTTAGTGGTGTAGTATTTGCATTAGTTGTGAATACTGTTATTATGCTGTCCATAATGTAATATGAGTTTTAAAAGGATGAGATTAAAATGGTAACATTCAGAATTACTGTTGATGTTGAGAATCTCTAGACAGGGTGTCTGAAACTTTCTTCCAGTGGCACTTACTGCTTTGTTTTCTTTATTGTGTTTTAAATAAATATATATGACAAATAAACATTTTCACATCTTAAAGAGGATTGTCAAGCTGAGAGAATGCACTGATCGGAACTAATTAACTCTATGGTCATGTGACAGTGGGAAAAGGAGTGATTCCTTATTCCTACTTAACATCAGTTTCACATCCACATCCACATATTTAACCCCTTAACTGCTGCATTTTCAATAGGCCTGTCCCCAGAAGACTAGCTGTTTTTTTTTTTTTTGATGTTGATGTTTGTATTTCAAAGATTGTATCTCCAAAGTGATTCATCAGATTTGTTTGAAATGCTCAGGGAATGTTATTAGCATAATTATGTATGAACTTCATTAGACTGGGCTTCTATACTGAATGACAAAGGAGCAGATATATCTTGAATGCTAGTGAAAAACAAACTTTTTAATGTCATTTTTATACCTCAACATATACAAAAAAATGCAAAGATAATTTTTATTCTACAACACAGCCTCTTCTGTCAGCATTATTAATTTACACGTTTTAAGCTTTTGATTATTTTACTCTGAAGAGAACTGAAAGCCACACATTTGTTTTTAGATGACTGTGTTGTTAAAGTTGTACCCTGTCATTTTGCAAAGCCCAGACTAGCCTGAATTCCACCCTAACTTCAAGTGACATTATTTCTGTACGGCTTCAAGATATTCATATGAAATTTTCAGTAGAAGCTCTTCAATAAGACCCCTTTCATTTTGATTTGCAAAGCACAGTAAGTTTAGAGAATGTACACAACATAGACAACAGTATTTCAAATATGGGCATACCTGTCCAAGCATATCCGTTATAACATATAAAATGTCAGAAAATATTGCTTTTTCCTAGAAAATTATATTTTTTACCTAAATTTCATAAGAACACACCAATCGTAGATACATGTTGAGATTTTCAGCATGTAAAAGTGCAAAATATACATTTTTATGAAACCAGTCACAGTGCACATACACACATACGCACATTCTTACTTTCTCTCTCTCTCTCTCTCTCTCACACACACACACACACACACACACACACACACACACACACACAAAACTGATTTTTTTTCATCTCGCTTAATGTGGCTTTTCTAAAAATGTACTGAGGTTTAAGTAAAATGGCAAATCCTTGTAATTATTGCTAGCCAAGTGTTTTTTTTTCACCTTTTTACTCTATTATTTTACACTCACTAAAAGCAAAGCCACATTTAGTGAGAGTAAAAAAGTGTCGTCCATTTTTTTTTGTCTGAGCTTTACAGCAGCTAGTAGTAGACTTGATTTTTTTTTACCAGGCTTTTCCTATACAATGACAACCTGCTGGAGAGCCATTAGTTCTCCTGGCAGGGTGAGGATGCTTTGAAGGGAATCAGCTCCTCAGATAACCGTCACTTTCCAAAGGCTCAATAGTCTTTTTAACTGCAAGCAAGAGAAAGAAATCTGACATAAAAGAGACAGGCTTATGACTACAGGGGGGAAAACTAAAAGCTACAAATGCCTTGCTCTGTGTGCTTTTTCTTTGCCAGAAGCATTAATATGTGATGTTAAGATGATATGTGAACCTGGGGCGGCCACGGTGGTGCAGTGGTTAGCATTGCCACCTCACAGCAAGCAGTTCTCTGGTTCAATCCTCGGCTGGGGTGCCTTCTGTGCAGAGTCCGCATGTCCTCCCTGTGGTCGTGTGGGCTTCCTCCGGGTGATCCGGTTTCCTCCAACATCCCAAAGACACGCTGCAGGTGGATTGGACACTCTAAATTGGCCTTAGGTGTGAGTGTGTGCATCTGTGTGCCTTCTGTGGAAGGTTAGGTGCCGGGCTGGCAACTTGACACCGTAAAACTCCACTGCCAATCATGAGCAGACAAGGTGATCCGCTGTGGTGTCCCCTAACCGGGAAAAGCCGAAAGAAGAAGAAGAAGATGATATGTGAACCAGGGAGACACATTTCTGGAGAAAGTATTATGCTTTCATTCAAGCCCAACTGAGTGAGGAATTTAAAAATAATAGAAATATCACAGAAGGGAAGCGACAGCATAGTCCTGTTTTTTGTATAAGCATTACAAGGTTTGTTTTGCAGGGGAGGAAAATACATTCTAGGAGAATGTCGTGTTTAGGACATTTTATTTATTTTATTTTTATTTTACATTTGTTGAGCGGGATAATCCGACTGGATATATGTCCATTTTCAGCAGAGGCCCGGGGAGAAAAGTTCCAATAGACAAAATAACAAAATTACAAAGATTACACAACATATAGATACATAGAAAATATAAGACAAGGAGTTATGTATATATACAATGGTTTAGTAATGTTCCCAATAGGGACTCACAAGTTACATGGTCTGACACATTAAAAACAAAAAAATAATCAGATTGGAACAAACATAGTTGAGTATTAAATGTTTAAGATATTATTTAGGTAGGATTTCATTTTGTAACTTTAATCAAGGTTGGTAGAGGGACAAAGCCAGTTCACTTTGAAATACTGTTTGATGCTTTTTTTGAAGAGACTTAGGGAGGATTGAAGGGTTATATAGTTTGGCAGTGAATTCCAGGTTTTGCCAACAAAGTTGGCAAACAGGGATTCACTAGCTGAGTTATTAGCTTTGTAGGTTTGGACCAGTAGTTTGTTGGATGATCGTAGTGACCTCAAGTTGTTGTATGGCTTTATAATATTTATAAGTGAGGGGGTATCTTCAGGTTGGTATAGAATTTTGTGTGCTATTAAGAGTTGATTGAATTGAATTAAGCTGGGCATTTCTAGCCACTCTAGTTGTTTAAGGTTCTGGCAGTGATGGGTTCTGCAGGTTCAGCCAGTGGCGAATCTGGCAATATAGTTGTAGCTGTGGGAGAACTTACTAAGTTCATATTTATTAAGGTTGGAGAGTACAGGAGAGGCATATATAAGAGCAGAGAGTAGGTGTGACTGGGTGATTGCAGTTCTAGCCAATGGGGTTAAAAATGACTTGTTTCTGTACAGAAATCCAAGCTTCTTATTGATGGTCTGTATGGTTTTGTTGACCTGTAGGTCAAATTTAAAATTATTATTTATAATAACCCCTAGAAGCTTAGTATGGGTATTTGGGGAGACAGCGGTACCATTGTTGGATGTAACAGAGAAAGAAAATGGGGTAGATCTACTAGTGGGGGTGAAGAGTAGAAGTTTAGTTTTATTGGGGTTCAGCAGTACATATTGGTTGAAGAGCCAGTCTTCAATAGTGTTAAATGTGTTTTGGGTTAAGATTTGTAGGTCAGATGAGAAGTGGCTGAGCAGATCAGAGTAGAATCATCTGCATATTGAATGCAGGTAGCTTTGGGGATAGCAGTGTGAAGGTTATTGATGAAAATAGAGAAGAGTAGTGGTCTTAATATGGAGCCTTGAGGGACACCAAGTGTGAGAGGTTGCTGGCTGGACAGTTTGCCCTGCCATAATACAGCCTGTTGTCTGCCAGTCAGATAGGACTGGAACCACTGGATTGCGTGATTATTCAGGGAGATTGAGTTTAGAGAAAGAATGAGAAGTTCATGGTTGACCATATCAAAGGCTTTTGATAGGTCAAGAAAGAGGGCAGAGGATAGCCTATTGTTATTCCTGTTTTGGTTGATGGCATTAGTAAAGGAAAGGAGGGCAGAGGTGGTACTGTGATGTGGCCTAAAGTCATGCTGAGAGTCAGACACTAGGTTGTTCTGTAAAATATATTGCATTAGTTGCTTGTGTACGCACCTCTCCATTATTTTGGCTAGTGGGGAAAGAATGGCAATCAGTCTATAGTTGGATAATTCTGTGGAACTTCCACCTTTATGGAGTGGGATGACAGGGGATATTTTCCAGAGGGAGGGAGGGAATAGCACCTTCGGATAAGGTTCTATTGATAAGGATAGATATGGGGTATGCAATAGCATCTGCAGCTATTTGTAGGTACTCTGCAGGGAGGAGGTCAGCAGAAAGGGTAGTAGGTTTTAATTTTATTAGGGTTTTGATAAAAGTGGTAGAGATGGGTTGGAAGCTAAATAGGGGATGATTAGTGGGTAGATTAGAGGTAGGGCTGAAAGTTTGTGGAGGTTAGTTGATTTGCTAGGGATTGGATTGCTTCAGTGAAAAAGTTATTATAGGTGCCAAATATGGTCTCTGGGGAATTATGGGTGAAGTTTGAAGGGGGTGGGGTGGTTGAATGTCATGGATGAACTTTTGAGGGTTGTTTTGGTGTTTATGTAGGAGATTTTGACAGTATCTTTTTATCTAGTAGAATGGATTGTTTTGTTTCATTCCTGAGTTGGCAGTATTTTAAATGGTCAAGCGGTGCTTTAGTTGATTGCCAGCTGGTCCAGGCTCTGTTTCTAGTTTTGATTTTTGACTTGGTAGCCTTTGTGAGCCATGGTGCAGTATTTGATTTAGTTTTTATTGTTATATAGTACATGCAGGAGCATGGGAATCAAGGATACTCAGGAATTTAGTGTTCAAGTAAGCTGTGGCCTCTTCTTATGATAGATTTTTTAGTTTTGACCAGTCAACTGCCTTTAGTTCATTTTAGAAATTAACAGGGTTGAAGTTCTTCCTGTTTCTAAGTGTTTTGTATATGGTCTGTTGGGGGGGTGCCTGCCTTGTGTTTTATGGTATAGGTTAGTAGGTGATCGCTAAGGTCGTCAGGGAGAGTCCCAGTTGTGTACAGTTGGGGTTGGTTACTGACTGGTATCTAGTCTAGGATACTTTCCCTGTTGGTAGGTTTGTTGATCCTAGTGGGAGAGGTTATAGTCTGCTTAAACCCAGATAAGTTTATATAGGTGATGGGGGATTCGGAGGAGCAGGAGTGCCAATCGGTATTGAAGTCACCAAGAACTATGGGTAGGATATCCTCTAGGGTATTTATATTGTTACCTGGTGGAATGTAGGCACAGACGATGTTCAAACATTTGTTATTGTTAATCTGTAATTTGGTTATGAGGAGTTCCGCATTATTGAATTGGGGTGGTTGTATGGTGTCTCTATTAACAGTTAGATTATTTTTGTAAAGGACTGCTATCCCACCTCCTTTCTTAGTGGTCCGGTCTAGTCGGTGTATGTTATAGCCTGGAGGTAATATCTCATTATCAGTAATATCTGGTTTAAGCCAGGTTTCTGTAAGACACATAATGTCTAGGAAGTGGGTTGCTAAGAGGGCGTGCAGGTTGGGAATTTTATTAATACTTCTAATATTTAGGTGAAATGTTAGGAAGGAACTAGTGGGAGTAGAGAGGGGTAGCTTGACTGCAGGGTTGTGGTAGGGGAGTAAAGGTTATTGGGTATAGGTGGACCAGGGTTGGGATGAATTTCCCCATATATTATAAGGTTATAATGACATGAAACTCTGAGCTTTAGGATTTTTATAAGTTTTATATAGTCTTTGTCTTTAGGATTGCGTTTTGTGGCTTTACAAGGATGATATTTTGTTGGGGGTGATAGATTGGATGTGTGGTAGATGGTTAAGGGTATATTCTTGTTTGAGAAGTCATGGGAGGCTGTTTGACCTTTTGGGTAGTGAATACCAAGATAGAACTGATGTTCATAGGCAGTAAGGTGATAAAATAGAAATAGTAGAAGCAGTAAGGTAATTAGTATTGTTTTCTTTGTTTGCATTATGGTAAGAGGGCTGGCCATTATCAAAGTTCAATGTGCTAACAGGGTTTGGAAGGATGGAAGAGGAGGTAATAGGCTTGAGAGGAGAGGGTTGTTTAGTGATGTGTGAGGCACGGATTGGTACTTAGCATAAGGGGAGTGGCTAAAGTAATATAAATTTAGCAGTAGTGGTGGTGGGTGAAAATTGGGGGCAGGGTGGGGCGTGGGGCAAGCCCAAGCACAGCAGTGCTAATGCAGATACAAGATACTTACAGCCTCCTAAAGGATTATGTTATATGTTTTTCATTTTAAATGCACCAAATTTTTCTATATACTGTGCTGGTAGGTACTTTAGTCTAATATTTAAGTTGTTAATTTCACTTTGTTTGGTATGTCTGGTCTAACGTTTAGTTAAATTGAATTTAGGTAAACTAGGGATTTCGCTAACTGAATGCTAGGGACACCTCCAGTGCTGTAGACCCAGAGTTTTAAATAAATCCAATACAATGATTCACAATATTAACCGTGTAGAAGTAGGTTGCTGAGGGGCAGGACAGTTTAACTCTCCGTGTTGCAGTTTTGGCAGGGAGATCCTTCCTATGTTGCAAGTCTTTCAAGTTGTGGGTAGTTTGGAGGGGTATAGCACCTAGTCAGAAAATAGTATGTTAGTCTATTAATTATCCCTTAAGAGCATGGTTGTTGAAGAATCACTAACATTGTCTTTAACGATTAATATGTGGGATAAAAAGACCAAAGAGTACGCAGCAATAATAAGCTTGCCTTCTTCACAAATATCTTCATTTCTAAGGGTAGGCAGAAGATATTTAAGTATTCAGTATCTGAAATAAGGTAGTCTGTATAAATCTGCAGTGACTTAGGAAACTACTGATCTATCAGTTTCACAAGTATTATTTGTAAAGTAATGGATCGAATTATAATATAGGTAATACATAATCACATAGATAATCTTCAATCCCTCCTGCCTGCTGAACCTGGTAGAATTCTTTGACTGGGTGACTGAAGCAATCTTCCAACTAATGTCAATCTTTATGTAACCAGTTGGACTGCAAACTGGGTTAGGGAAAGAACCCATATTGTGAAGGTCAGTATCCTTCCTCTAAAAGGCATGTCCCAAGTGTAGTATGACAAGGTTTTCTCCGCTACTATTTAGATTAAACATTTCAGATATGCAGGTTGAGGTCAAGGGTGTCTAGATGACTAAGTTTACTGATGATTACAAAGCCAATGTTGTCATTAATGCTCCAGTTGATACCCATACACCCTCCAGGCAGGTCTTAGACACTCTAACTCCTGGTATCAATCACACAGTCTAACTGCAGCATAGAACTCTTTGTGAGGAAGGAAGACTGATTCATCTACTACACTGTTAACAACCGCACTTAAGCTGCTATTGTTGTTAGAGAACTAGACACATTCATAGATAATATGCTTTTGTTTGACTGCCGTGTGTAAAGCATAATTAGGAAAGCGTTCTGCTTAGCACAACTAATCACTAAAGGTATTTTCTCCAGATCTAAGGAAATCAGTGCCCTGTCTACTCTTCCCTAATTAGACCCATAATAAAATATAATGCCCCTGTCACTTGTAGTTATCCTGGTATACTGCCCAACCTGAGATCCTAACATTTCCTCAAAAAAAAAAATGGTCATTTTCAGTAATTTTGTTTGTGTGACTGGCCACCATATCACTTTTCTTTCTCTCTTACAGACTTTTTCAGGACTGTAAATAACTCACTGCTGTCCAATCTGTTACATATCTGCAAAGCTAGTAATACTAACAATAATTGTTAAGAGGATCTAAACCCGAATCCATAGCATGATACTAACCTCTTGGTATGACAGATCTATTTCTAAAAAGTTCCTAGGCAATTATTCTGTAGACTGTTACATGCCTAGCCAATATACAGAGAGTGACTAAAGGTGAGAATCAAACCCTATACCCTGAGTCTGTAAGGTAAAAACCATAACCATTATGTTATATATATATATATATATATATATATATATATATATATATATATATGGATCTAGGACTTTTGAACGAAAGTTCAAAAGCCCAAATCCAGAACCACCGAATACACTTTAATGAAAGCGATTTCATCGAAAAAGTACTTTCATTAAAGTATGTTAAAAAAAAAAAAAAAAAACCACTAAATCTACTTGAATGCAGCCTGCACCCCGACCCCCCCACTTTAATATTCTCACTCCGAGGTCGCACTACAGTAAGGAAAAGGGAATTTTCTCTTACCACACCATAGTACGACCTGAACAACAAGCATACTTACACAAAAGTGCTGCTTGGGTGAACAGCACTTTCGTGCAAGTATGCTCACCAAATTAGGATTCTGTGAAAGATGCAGTCGAGCATCTGTACGGATCCCATATATATATATATATATATATATATATATATATATATATATATATATATCCACATACACACATACCACACCAGTGGTGAAAACTGAAAGGGAAAATTCACAAACCCTTCTGTACCATGATCTTGTATACACAGCAGCCATCATTAAGAGACTTCAGTCTCTTAATCCAACAAAATAAGAAAACAGAATATTCACTGTTTTGAATGCTCGGTCTTATAAAATGCAATCATATATTTTATATAAACACACACACACACACACACACACACACACACACACACACACACACACACACACACACACACACACATGGTTTCTCTACATTTTGTTGAATGTACATTTGGTTAACATATGCAGGGGTGGTGTGTAATGCCAAATATACAGATAGCCAAACTGTCAAAATGTCAACCATATGTTTCATCAACACAGATGAGTGGAGTTTGGAGGGGGTGAGAGTGTTGGTGTATGTGTTCGAGAGTTAGGGTTAGGTTTGGAATAGTTGTGAGGATGGCTGTAGTACTGGTATCATGTGTTTGTGGGTCCTAATGTGTCTTGTGTAGTGGCAGTGCTACAGAAAGGTTTAGTTTTTAAGGTAAGGTGTAGATTTAGAGGTCAGAGAAGGGGCAGGGTTAAGGTTAACAGCCATTACTAAGGTGATGCAAGGAGGGCAGAGCCATGCCCCTTCCTCCAACCCAACCCTACACCTCACCTTAAAAAAAAAAACATCCTATAATAATGCCACTACTCTGGCAGATTTAAGGATAGTGTTATGTTGGGTTTAGTGTGAAAACTGGGAAGGAATTTAGTTTTCTTTTCTTGATCCTTTGTATGCTTAATATTTAGGGCACTTGATATTATTATTTTACATATGACACTAAGTATATTCGATCATACATAATACAACCATATCTATCTATATCCATATCTATCTATATAAATGTGTGTGTGTTTCTGTGTGTCTGTGTGTGTGTGTGTGTGTGTGTGTGTGTGTGTGTGTGTGTGTATGTATATATATATATATATATATATATATATATATATATATATATATATATATATATATATATATATATATATATATATATGTATGTATATAGGTTCATAGGTGGGTGCTAGGCTATCGGCCCTGGGGCCTATACAAGCCCAGCCAAAAAGGTACCCTGGCCTTTGCCACCCAAGAAAATTATTTTCCTGTGCCACTGTCGAGCAGAGCCACAGAGGTGATCCCAGGGGTGAATTTCCTATTTCCCATCCAATCATCAAGATTTTTCTTGATGAGTGCTAATGAGGAGCTTTGTTTGATATAGAGAGGTAGTTTATTCCAGAGTATGGGAAGTCTATCTGGCATGTTCTGTTTATTGTGTAAATATATATATATATATATATGTATATATATATATATATATATATATATATATATATATATATACACACACACACACACACACACACACACACACACACACACACACACACACACACACACACACACACACATATATCAGACACACACACGTACACACATATATATATATATTACATCAAAACGGCTGTTGGATTTTTCTTTTCGAGTGCTGGATCCAAGTTGGGGATATTTGTGAGCTGCATTAGCTGAGGAGATTGGGAATTTTATATATATATATATATATATATATATATATATATATATATATATATATATATATATATATATACAGGTTCATAGGTTCATAGGTTGATACTAGGCTATCTGCCCTAGGGCATTTATAAGCCTAGCCAGAGTTTGTTTGGCTTTCGCCACCCTTTTAGATTAGTTGACTGTGCCTCTGTATAGTAGGTCACAGAAGATAGCTCTTTTGAGGTTAGTTTACTGTGCCTCTGTCTAGTAGGGACACAGAAGAGATCCCAGGAGTAAACCTACGATCTCCCATACACTTGTCAAGATTTCTCTTGAAGAGGGTCATTGAGGGACTCTGCCTAACATGGATTGGGATTTTGTTCCAGAGTGAGGGGAGCCTCTGGGATATGAATCTGTCCCTCCAGCATGTCCTATTTATTTCTGTGCTGAGGTTTTAGTCCCTGGAGCGTGTAGCTCTAAGGGATTTGGATTTTCTGAGGTGGAGCATGTCCATTAATTCTGGGTTGGACATGGCTTTATACGTCAGGCACAGATAGCCTCTGAGTAGGCGGTAAGCAACTGAGTAGAGCTGGAGTTTCTTTAGCCTAACTGCGTAGGGCATCTGTTTGAGTCCCTTGATCCTCTTGGTGAGGTACTTTTGGGGTCTTTCCAGTTGCTGCAGGTGTCGGGTAAGGTACATCCCAAATGGGGCATTGTATTCAATTATGGGCCTGATGAGTGATGAGTAGAGGGGCACAATGATCTCTCTTGATCTAGATGTGAACCCTTTCGTGATAAGGTGGGCTGTATAGAAGGTCTTTCTAACCACTTTGGCAACATGATTGTCAAAGGAGAGATTGCTATCTACTTGGGTCCCCAAATCCCTAATTACTTCTTCTGTACTTAATGGATTACCACGTATGTAGTAATTTCTGGGCACTTTGATTTTCCCAAAGAGGATGTCTATGCACTTTTTGGCATTTAGCTTTAGGCCATGGCTCTGGCACCAGTTATCCATCTCTTTGAGACCCTTTTGAAGGATGCTTGTGTCAGTCGGTGAGTCAATTATGGCACCCAGTTTGCAGTCATCTGCGAACTTGGTCAGCCATAGTCCTCCCATGTTAGCCTGTACCTCAGAGAAATATATACCGAACAAGAGAGGTCCCAGGACTGAGCCTTGTGGGACGCCACTTGTAACTGATTTAGAGTCTGACATGGCACCTGCAATTCTGACCATGTGGGTTCTATCCCTGAGCCAGTTTGCATCCCATCTTGTGACATAGGGGTCGATATTTAAGCTGGTGAGCTTATTTATGATGCCCGAGTGGGGTATTGTGTCGAAGGCTTTTGCGAGGTCCAGCTAGGCTGTGTGGACTACCTTCCCTTCATCTATGCCATGGTGACTGTTTCAAAGAAGTCAACCGGGGTCCGTTGTGGCACCACCTTTGTGGAGTGGGACCACTGTTGCTGTACGCCATTCCTTGGGTACATATCCTGTAGTAAGGTTGAGATTGAACAGTGACTTTATGTGAGGGTTCATTTCTTCTTGGAGTTCATGTAAGACGTAGCCCGGGACACCGTCCGGTCCCATTGATTTTGTGTTTTTTTGCTTTGGAGAGGGCAGCTCTCACCTGTGCATCTGTGATGTCAGGGAGGCTACACTCTGTTGGGATAGACATTTGCTCTTTTGGGGGGGAAGGAGGGGGGAAGTTTGCACTGAACCTGTCTGCCAGGATGTTGGCAATGTCTGTGGGTTCAGTGTATTTTTTGTCAATTTGAACTAACTCAGAGCATATCTGGGATTTGCCACCCAGGTTCCTGACATAACTAAAGAAGGCCTTGTGATTATCTTTAGTATCTTGTGCAATTTTTCTTTTGAAGCAGGCCTTAGATGATTTTATGAGGGTTCGTAGTTTCTTGCTAGTACTGATCAGAGATGCCTTCCTTTTTTGGGATTTTGCTCAATCATGTAGTAGCTTCCTCCTTCTGTTGTATAGCTTATTTATGGCTGGGGTCCACCAGACAGGTCTCCTGCCTTTGGAGGAATGAGTCGGTTTTATTTGGGATAGCACGATCCATGCATTCCTGTAGGTGTCCATAGAAAGTGTTTGTAAAGGATTCTGCGGTTTGGGCCATATTTTCCACTGGCCTGGGGGCTTTGAAGGATTCCACCTCAGTTTTGAGAAGTGTGAAGTTTGCTTTTGAGAAGTTATTCACTGTGGTTTCCTTGGCTGGGGGTGGGGATGGGATATGGATGTCCAGTGAGATTAATTTATGGTCAGATCTTACCAATGAGGGGTATACCTCTGGTATGGAACATAGAGTCCCCATGTTGTTGATGATCAGGTCTAATATGTTTTCCCCTCTTGTGGGAGTGGTGACCAGTTGTTCCATAGCATTTGAGTTTATAAATTCTAGGAACCATTGGGCGAGGGTGTTGGGGCTTGAGTAGTGCTCCCAGTCTATGTTTGGGTAGTTGAAGTCACCCAATATAATGGTGTTTGGAGAGACCTTCATATTCTCCAGTGTTCTCAGGAAAGCCGAGTGGGGTTCCTGAGTTTGGGAGGGTGGTCTGTAGCTGGCTACAAACTGAAAGGCAGTTTTGCCCACTGTTAGTTGCACATGGATGGTTTCTGATGCTTCATGCAGTGCCACTAACCTGGAGGTGTGGGTATCTTTGATGAATATGGATACTCCCCCTCCTTTTGTGGTTCGGTCCAAGTTTTGGGGCCGAAAAGCATGGTATGAGGTATAACCTGGTAGTGCTGGGGTGCTCTCGGGAGCCTTGAACCAGGTTTCTGTTACTCCACAGATATCAATATTCTCCATACTGAGGAGAGCCTCGAGTGCGTGCATCTTGAGGTTTAGACTTCTGGCATTGAGCAGCATTACCCTTAGTTTCTTTTTCTTTGTCTTGTCTATGGAGGTGGGTTTGTCTTTTGAGCCTTGCCTAAAAAAGGCACTATGGGGGTGGCAAGAACCTTAGCCAGTATTCGAAAGCCCAGGAGTGACAGGTGCAAGCCGTCCCTAGCGAATCAACGTGGCTTGTCGAGCATGTCATCCCAGGCTGACAGACACTGGATCCCCTTTGAATGACACCAATACTTTAGCCAATTGTTAAAATTGATCATTTTGTCTTTATACTGTGGCATCATTCTTGGTGAGGGTAAGATGCTACTCAAGGTCAGGGTCATACCAGCCTGGGCTACATGATCAGAGAGCTCCTCTATGTCTCTTTTCATGTAGTCCAGGGAGGTACGTCTCAGGTCATTCACACCAGCATGGACAATGATGGAGTCAT
Source organism: Protopterus annectens (assembly GCF_019279795.1). Classification (NCBI taxonomy): domain Eukaryota; kingdom Metazoa; phylum Chordata; order Ceratodontiformes; family Protopteridae; genus Protopterus; species Protopterus annectens. The sequence goes on along the minus strand of NC_056731.1, from coordinate 1,185,380,675 downwards.
ATTTGTACTTGCTTTGGAGTGACCTGAGTGCTTGTGTTATGTGGCGGATCCTGGCACCCGACAGGCAGCTTACAGTGACTTTCTCCTTGTTCAGCCTGGTGAGTGGGACGTCAATGTGTCTGACAATAGAGTCAACTATTACAAGTGTATTAGGTGTGTTGTTTAGCCTTAAGGGCTGTGACTGTGTGGCACACTGACTTTGTGAACTATGTGATACGTGGGTATTGTTGTGGGGTAGTGTTTGCTTGGATGTCTGCTTTGGAGGTCTCTGCTGCTTGGGCAGATTTTTATTTAGAGCCTCCGAGTATGTTTTTGTGTTTGGTTTTCTGTTGCGATAGGTCTATGTGAGACTGGATTTGTGGTTTGTGTGGTTACCTTCTCCTCCTGACTGACTGCGCCAGTATTGGGTTGAGAGAGCTCAGCCTCCAGTTTGGCTATATAGTTGCATCTCTCACATATATTTGAGCTTGTTGGGAGGAGGAGAGGGTGGTCTGTGTACATAAGGCAGTTGTAACATTGCCTCAAGATTCCCAGATTCACCAGCTGGACTGGAAAGTAAACCCGAAACTGACTTTTGGACATGCCGGAATAGTATAAGGAACTACTTTTTGACTGATCAAAAAGGACCAATAGGGAGCCAAGTACTTAAAGGGAGTATAAGAGGGTGTAGTGCTTTAGTTTATTAGTGCTTAATTATAAGATTACTTATACAAGCAACTGCATGGCTTTAGAATCAATATAGAGTGCTTACTTTGAGATTTAGAACAGTTCTGAGGGAAAAAGTGAAGAGCAGACTTTGTGGAGCCAGGAATAGTTTAAACCTGTTTAAGCGGTGCTGCCCGATGCTGCGCTATGCGCAAAATCATGTAAAACTGCACAAATGCGGGTTCTAAAGCAGGGAAACTGAAAGAGATAGGAACTGACCCAGAGCGTTCAATAAGCTACTAGTTTCAGGGCTGAGACCACTCCTCCAGGGACAGATAGGCTGCTCAAAGCTCCCCACTCTCACTGGTGAACAGAGAAGCTTCCTCCTATCCAAGTAAGGATATGGGCAACACAGGAAACTATACCACAGTCCGGAATTCAGCAAAACCTGAAATCTGTACTAATCTAGTTCAGCAAAGGCGGGAAAAGAGATTTTTTTTTTTGTTTGTTTGTTTTTTTTGGAAACAGCAGAAAAACACACAGAAAACACTGTAAATGCTATAAAC